>NC_134884.1:3840877-3845877 GCF_041734735.1 Babylonia areolata
AAACACTCACACACACACACACACACACACACACACACTGGCAGACACACAGACACAGACAGAGAGACATACAGACACACACACACATACACACGCGCGTGTGCGTGCGCGGAGACTGGCCCAGGACGTACGTTGCTTGAAGGAGACGATGACTTCTTCGAAAGGAATCTGGGACAAAGTTGTTGGTTGTTTTTTTTTTGGCAACATGTGTCAAACACGAACACAATGAAACCATATCCACCTTTAACCCCCGACCCCCTAAAGAAAAAAAAAAAGAAAAAAGAAAAAAAGAAAAAGAAAAAAAAGGTTAAACATAGGTTAAGGATTCCATAGCCTTTTTACTGCCATTGTGGCGGTGAATTCCGTTTATGCAGTTCGGGTAAAGAAGACGAATTACATTTTTTGTTATGTTGCCCTGCTTTGTGTGACCTTAGACAAAAACTTTATTCAACCGAAATATTATAGAGATCCGTCTAATTTTAGGTTCAATTTACTCAAGTTTTCAAGACAGGAATGTACTCTATATAACTTAGCCATATATATATATATATGAAGGATTGAAGAGACTACGTACAGTTATCTCGTGAATGTTGTTGACTATTTTGGGTGATATGGTTGATATTGTGCTAACAATTTTTGGTTGATCTGAATTGTCTACTTACTGTGTCATGTCATTTTCTAATTATTATTTATTAATGAATCCCCCTTCAGTAAGGGGCTCTGGCCTTATCTGAATAAAACATTCGTTCGTTCGTTCGTTCGTGGCGGTGAATTCGTCACATCCGCTGTATCTTTCACCTTCTTTCGGTGGAGTGATGGCCTAGAGGTAACGCGTCCGCCTAGGAAGCGAAAGAATCTGAGTGCGCTGGTTCGAATCACGGCTCAGCCGCCGATATTTTCTCCCCCTCCACTAGACCTTGAGTGGTGGTCTGGACGCTAGTCATTCGGATGAGACGATAAACCGAGGTCCCGTGTGCTAGAATGCACTTAGCGCACGTAAAAGAACCCACGGCAACAAAAGGGTTGTTCCTGGCAAAATTCTGTACAAAAATCCACTTCGATAGGAAAAACAAATAAAAGTGCACGCAGGAAAAAAGAAAAAAAAAAAGGTGGCGCTGTAGTGTAGCGACGCGCTCTCCCTGGGGAGAGCAGCCCGAATTTCACACAGAGAAATCTGTTGTGATCAAAAGAAATACAGAATACAAATACAAAATCTATGGCTTGGCACAGGAAGGCGTGACTCTGTACATTCCATCCTTGTCTGGGCGGAGCAGTATGGACGGAAACTCGGAGTAAAAAATGCCTTTCCCATGGACATGGCACGTTGGCGAAACTGACGGGGTCTCGGCGAACTCCGATCGCTTTGAAACGCTGGATTAGAAGTCCAGTGTCGAACCGATTCTACCACGGAGCTTAGAAAAAGAGAGAAAAGAACAGAAGAGAGAGAGAGAGAGAGAGAGAGAGAGAGAGAGATTCAAAAACTTTATTACTCAAGGATAAAGATTCCAGGCATCGCCCAGTCTTCCAATCTGTCCTTGTGACAACAATAACAATAACAACATTAACGATAACGACACAACAATAATAATTTTGTTAACACTGCTACATCTATTGCTACTACAACGAAGAATGATCACCATCATCATCATTAACATCGTAAAAAGTAATAAAACGAACACATTCACTCATTCATATCCGTACACATGCACACACTCTCTCCACCCAACACACACACACACACACACACACACATATATATATATATATACTTATGCACATACAAAGACATGACCGAAGTGAGAAACATATAGCGGACATAAAGAAAACAGAGGACAACTTTACCATTGCACATATACAAAAGTGATTAATTTGCTGATGCAGATGTTACAGGTAATAACATCCAATTTACAGGCGAACAAGTAAAAACATTAAAGCACAAAGGTAGAAATAAAATAAATTCACTGCATGTAGGTATAGATACAAACTTCACGAAAAAAAGCATGATTTTTGTCTTTTAAGCTTTGTGGGCCTATTGTTTGTGGAGCAGAAGTTCTCGTATGCTTGATTTGAAGGAACGTAATGAATCGCACGTCTTAATGAACGAAGGAAGAAAGTTCCAAACAGATGGTCCAAAAAAATGCAAAGCTAGATTTGTACAAATCGATGCGCACACGAGGCAGAATATAATTATCTGAATCGTAACGCTCTGATGCCCGTTGAAGAGAGAGAGAGAGAGAGAGAGAGAGAGAGAGAGAGAGAGAGAGAGAGAGAGAGAGACAGAGACAGAGACAGAGAACACTGAAATGTATAATGTCATTTGCTGTAAAGCTCTAGTGACATAGTAGATACAAATCAGAACAAAACAGGTGCAAACAGATCTTTCTTCTTCTTCTGCGTTCGTGGGCTGCAACTCCCACGTTCACTCGTATGCGAGTGGGTTTTTACGTGTGTGACCGTTTTTTATTTACCCCGCTATGTAGGCAGCCATACTCCGTTTTCGGGGGTGTGCATGCTGGGTATATTCTTGTTTCCATAACCCACCGAACGCTGACATGGATTACAGGATCTTTAACGTGCGTATTTGATCTTCTGCTTTGCGTACACACACGAAGGGGGTTCAGGCGCTGGCAGGTCTGCACATATGTTGACCTGAGAGATCGTAAAAATCTCCACCCTTTACCCACCAGACGCCGTCACCGTAATTCGAACCCGGGACCCTCAGACTGAAAGTCTAACGTATGCTTTAACCATTCAGCTATTGCGCCCGTCGTGCAAACAGATAAAAATGGAACAGAAAGAAAACAACAACAACAACATATCTCAGAGCAAAACAAACAAATAAGGGATAAACGACACTTTGACACGTTCCGTCATTGGCCTAAAAGTCCATGTGACAGGGGGGTACTGTGCCTTTATATTCAGTCGTTCGTCTCTCCGGTTTGGACACACACACACACACACACACACACACACACACACACACACTGCCATTGAAGATCAACAAATCAAAGACGGTGGCGGTGAATACTTGGACAAAACAGCGCTCTGGAGTGATCTACGCTAATGACATTTTAATATCTTCATCACCCTCAGAACTCCTCTTTGATGTCTTCTTGTGTGTGTATATGTTGTTGTTGTACAACATATCATAATGACACTGTAGACGTGTTCTGTTTATTCTTTTCTCTATACATAACGATAAATAGATATGTTATCTGATATGCAAGATACACGCTGTAGGCATACATCAGTGAACACACAGACACACACACACATACACGTGAAACATGGCCGTTGATTTGAATCATTTCAAAAGTTAATGCTCCCTTCTAATCAGTCGTTTTTATTTGTAAAGGGTCGGGGATGAGATTAGAACTGACCTGCAGATTAAAAAAAAAAGTCTTTTAGTTTTAACATATCAGCACGTGAGAAATTCGTCGTGAGTAACTCTGTGTCAAGTACAATGTTCAGACCGGCAAACTCCAGTAAAATGGAGAACTTCCGGTGTTTCTGGTTTCGGTTTTCAGCCGGACTTTGTCACTTGACTCGAACAATGCTGCGGTGAAGCCATTGTCTGCTGCAGTTCGTGCAAAGTGCAGTCACGTGTTTGTGTTTACCAGTCCTTTGGGAATTAAAGGTCCTTAAGTAAGACACGGTTCTAAACTTTGCAGAGACATGCTTTGAAACTAAATGCGACGAACGTAATAAAAAAAAAAAAAGAAAAAAAAAATTCGTAAAAATGCATGACACCACACACGCTCATTCTGAAATAGTCATATTTAGCACACATACAACCCTACCCCACCCCCCCCCCCCCCCCCCTCTTGACCCCCCCAAACAAAAATCATGCACACTCAACTCGAGAGCGATTTCGATTTTCGTCTGCTGCTGCGGAATCGCAGTCGACCGCCGCAGCGTTGAGGTCAGAGACATGCGCAGTGGAGACAAAAGAAGGTTGTCAATATCACCTCTGTACAACCGGTCACAAAATGCAGAAACGGTGTGCTACTGGTGGATGCACAGGAAGTAATAATGTTGTGGGTTTTAATTCATTTCATCACCGAATGGTTATGTTATTATACTTTATCACCGCCCAAATGGTTACATTGTTGCAGAGAAGTATAGTCAGTGTGTTTTTTTGTTTTGTTTTTTTTGTCTCAACCGTCATGATGTCTCAAGCACACAACCACGGACACAGAGACAGACAGATAGAAAGACAGACAGACACACAAACACACACAACACACACTGATACGCCCGCCCGCGCGCAGACACACACTGGCACCAACAGACCCAGACTCAGACAGACAGACAGACAGACATACACACCCACGTACACACACACACACCCACACCCACCCACCCACACACACACAATTTTCTCCCCCCCTCCCCTATATCCCATACATTTCCATTCTCTCTCACTCGCTCTCTCACTCACTCTCTTACTCTCTTTCATCCACTCTATCTCCCCCTCTCTCCTCACTCTCTCTCGCTCTCTCTCTCACCTTCTGTCACTCACTAACTCGCTCTCTCTTACTTTCTCTCACTCCCTCCCTCCCTCCCTCTCTCATTCTCTCTCACTCACTCTCTCTCTCACTCTCTCGCACAATCTCGCACACTCTCTCACAGTCACTCACACTCTCACCCACTCACACTCTCTCTCTGTGTCTCTCTCACACACTCTACTCTCTCTCACTCTCTCTCTCACTCACTCACACTCTCTCTTACAACCTCTCTCACTCACTCTCTCTCTCACACTCACTCTCTCTCATTCACTCTCTCACGTACACTCAGTCTCACTCTTCTCTCTCACTCACTATCTCATTACTCCCAGTCTCACTCTCTCTCTCACTCATTCTCTCACACTCACTCTCTCTATCCTTTTCTTTCTCTGTGTGTGTGTGGCTTTTTTAATTTAATTTTTTATTTTTTACCTTTGTAACAGTTTTTTCTCTTTTCTTAAAACGGTCGACCAGCCCCTATAACCACAGTGCGGT
>NC_134884.1:3850877-3863377 GCF_041734735.1 Babylonia areolata
CCATGGCTGACACTACCTGGGGATATGATGCTAATAATGGTGAGTCTCTCTCTGTGTGTGTGTGTGTGTGTGTGTGTGTGTGTTGTTTTGTGTTGTGTGTGTGTGTGTGTGTGTGTGTGTGTGTGTGTGTGTGTGTGTTGTGTTGTGTTGTGTTGTGTTGTGTTGTGTGTGTGTGTGTGTGTGTGTGTTTGTGATTTGCATACTCAGCTCTGGTAGATAATTATCACAGGCATCCTTCATTATTCAAGACAGCATTGTTCCTCTCTTGTGGAAACGAGGTCGTAATTTTAAGAATCGACAAAAAGAAAAAAAGAAAAAAAAAAGAAAAAAAAAAAAGAAGAAAGGTATCAGCAGGAAAGAAACACCCATGAATTCATGTTTCAATACTTTTATGTGTGTGAACTCCATTTGTACGAGTCATAGGCCTAACCAATGAAATCACTTTAACCTTGACTAGACTGCCTGGTGGGTACCTCCCACGCCTACCTCCCACCCCTCCCCCCCGAAAACAGAGTATGGCTGCCTACATGGCGGGGGTAAAAATTGTCATGCGCGTAAAAGCCCAATCGAATACGACTGATCGTGGGAGTCGCAGCCCACGGACGAAGATGACGATGAAAAAGAAGAAAGGAGAAGGTGATGGTGATGATGATGATGATGATGATAAGAAGAAAGAGAAGAAGGTGATGATGATGATGATGATGATGATGATGATGCTGATGGTGAAGAAGAAGAAGAAGAAGAAGAAGAAGAAGAAGAAGAAGAAGAAGAAGAAGAAGATGGTGATAATGATGATGATGATGATGATGGCGAAGATGATGATAATGATGATGATGATGAAGATGGACACCTTGCCCTTAACTGCCCCGCCTCCCCCCCCTCCTCCCCTCCTTCCCCCCTCTCTCTCTTTCCAGGCCCCTCCACCTGGTCCAGCAAGTTCCCAGAGGCTGCCGGGTCCCAGCAGTCGCCCGTCAACATCGAGACGTCGCGGGTCCGCTACGACACGGCACTGAAGGACACCCCGATGACCATCGTCTACCAGCCGGAGGAGGCCCTGCAACTCTCCAACACCGGGGCCAGTGTCAAGGCCGACTGTGTCCAGGAGAACTCTAGTGAGTGAGGGGGGGTGGGGGTGGGGGGTGGTGGGCAGTAGGGAGGGAGGGGTACCGGTGGTGTAGCAGCTTATTCGTAACCCCCCCAACCCCCCCACCCCCCCCTCTTCGGGGCTTACCCCTGGGATGAAAATCCCTGGGTCCTCGATCTATCTGTGTGTGTGTGTGTGTGTGTGTGTGTGTGTGTGTGTGCGTGCGTGCGTGTGTGTGTGTGTGTGTGTGTGTGTGTGTGTGTGTGGACTTACTTCCCATGTGGGTGGATCGGATGGTGTGTGTGTGTGTGTGTGTGGGGGGGGGGGGTGGACTTACTTCCCATGTGGGTGGATCGGATGGGGTGTGTGTGTGTGTGTGTGTGCGTGTGTGCGCGCGCGCGCGTTCGTGCGTGCGTGTGTGTGTATGTGTGTGTCTGTGTCTGCGTGTGTGTCTTTATCTGTGTGTCTGTGTGTGTCTGTGCACCGACTCACTTCGAAACCAGCGGTGGGGTGGTGGTGGCAGACAGACAGACAGGCAGGCAGGCAGGCAGGTAAGGATTCGAACCTTGGACATAATTATTGGCACGTTGCAGCGCTGAGCGGGGGACCACTGGGCCAAAAGGTGTACCGCCTGGCACAGTTCCACCTTCACTGGGGGGCAAAGGACGACAGAGGCGCCGAACACACTGTGGACGGCAAAGTGTACGCGGCGGAGGTGCGTCCTGTCTGAAGGTTAAAGGGGGTTAACGGTTGAAGGTCAAAGGGTTAAAGGTTGAAGGTCAAAGAGTTATAAGTTGAAGGTCAAAGGGTTGAAGGTTGAAGGTCAAAGGGTTAAAGGTTGAAGGCTAAAGTTGAAGGTCGAAGGGTTGAAGTTGAAGGTTGAAGGGTCAAAGGTTGAAGGTCAAAGGTTTAATAAAGAAGGTTGAAGGGTTAAAGGGTTAAAAGTTGGCCTGCTGCCAACACCTCTCCACTTGACAAAGAGTCTAAGGCTCGAAACGTCGTTTATTATTATTATTATTATTATTATTATTATTTTTTTTTTTAATCTACATCTTATTGCACCTTTGATTTTTTTACACTACCTTACATCAATTTAACTTAAAAAGTTGAAGGTTAAAGGTTAAAGGTTAAGTGGTTAAGGTCAAAGCAAGTCAAGGTTAATTCCCAAACGTCCGCATGGAGGCACATGAAAAAAACCAACTAAACTGAACTAAAATGAACTGAACTGAAGCAAACTAAAGGCAAACAATATCTGGCGACAATTTATGTGGCAAGGTTACATGACAAACACGTAAAGGTTTCCATTACCATTGTAGGGACGGTGAGTTCGTAATATACTCTGTTGGACTCGGCACAAGAAGATGTAATGTAATGAAGCGTGTATGGACCAGTCCACGCGCTTTCACACCTTGAAACTGAAACTGAAAAAACGTGTGTGTGTGCGTGCGTGCGTGCGTGTGTGTGTGTGTGTGTGTTATATATATATATATATATATATACACGTGTGTGTGTGTGTGTGTGTGTGTGTCTGTGTTTCAGCTGCACCTGGTCCACTGGAACAGCAGTGACTACAAGAGCTTCCAGGAGGCGGCCAGTCAGAAGGACGGGCTGGCCGTGCTGTGCATGTTCATCGAGGTCAGCATGACCCACACAGGGCACGTGCACCCCTCACCTCCATCACCTATGATGATGATGATGAGGATGATGATGATGTTGGTGATGAGAAGGAGGAGGAGGATGAAGTAGAAGAAGAAGAAGAAGAGAAGGAGGAGGAGGAAGGAGAAGAAGGAGAAGAAGAGGAGGATATATGAAGATGAAGATGATGATGATGATGATGATATCGATGATGATGAGAATGATAATGATGTTGGTGATGAGAAGGAGGAGGAGGATGAAGCAGAAGAAGAAGAAGAGGAGGAGGAGGAGGATATGATGATGATCATGAAGGTGAAGATGAAGATGATGATGATGATGATGAGGTGGTGGAGGAAGGAGGAGGAGGAAGGGAAGAGGTGGAGGAGGATAATGGTGATGATGATAATGGTAGTGGTGCTGGTGTTGGTGATGATGATGATGATGATGATCATAATGTTTGTGATGGTGGTGGTGGTGATGTTCATGATGATGATGATGATCATAATGTTTGTGATAATGGTGGTGGCGATGATGATGGTGGCGATGATGATGATGATGAGGAGGAGGATGAGGACGAAGAAGAAGAGGGTGATGATGAGGCAGATGACGATGAGGATGCTGCTGCTATGGATACTATTATATAGCACCTATCCTCGGTAAGAGACCAAGCCGAAAATGCTGTACAGAACCATTCGCACAACAGGCTGTCTACCTGGGTAGAGTCGACTGAGAAAGCTGCCTTTAAGCGCTCATCATTCGTTTCCTAAAATGACCGTCGTGAGTGGGTTAACTCACTCAGTATGGGCCAGTCCTCTCTTCTCCTCTACACGGACCCCTCGGATGTCCAGTGGGTGCCTGAATGACCCAACCTTTTAGCTTCCGTCGTCAGAATTGTGGTATTCTTTGTCAACATTCACGTTTTCAGTATAAGAGCCTTCCGCTTGCAATATTTTGATGATGGTAACTGGGGTGAAACGCTGTTAACGTCGTCTCTTTCGCCGTTCGTATGGAGAGTTAACTTGAGACCGATCCTCGTGTCACTGTTGACGGGGTAAGGGGACAAACACGTGCACCACGTGACCATCACGTGGTCATTAGGCATTCTATATTATATAACTATTAGGTCAGTCCGAATCCGCTTGGACTTGGTCATCTGATCGGGTGCATTTGACTGAAGGAAAAAGCAGTCGATGAAATGTTCTGAAGAAAAAATATAAAATAAAAAAGAAAGAGAGAGAAAAACAAAAAGATGGAATATAAAACACTTTTGTTGGTAGTTGTTATTGTGGTTGTTGTAGTTATTACTGTTATTGTTATTGTTTTCGCCTTCACGAAACGGAGGCAGATTAGGGGGTGATTTTGATTGAGAGAGAAAAAAAGAAAGAAAGAAAGAAAGAAAGAAGTAAAATAAAAATGAAATCTGTGTGTGTGTGTGTGTGTGTCCGTGTCCGTGTGTGTGTGTGTGCGCGCGCGCGAAACAACAACAGGTGGGGGATGCCCATAAAGGCTTCGAAATGGTCAGCAGTCAGCTGAGCAAGGCCACGTGTAAAGGGGACTGCTGTGAACTGGACGTCACCTTTGATCCGACCTGTCTCCTGCCAGGTATGTCTATGACAGTCAGCGGTGTCCGACTACGACCATCAGAGCCGCACTGGAGGCAACTGCTGCTGTCCTGATTATCTGGGCTAGATTTTAATTATCCAAGACCCCCCCCCCCCCCCCTTCAGTGCCTGGAGAAAAAAAAACCCAGTAGAAATTAACAAATAGTAAAGAGTGGTAACTCTCTCCATTACACAAGGTACACAACTTCAAGTCAGTGATGCTTACGCTACCGATTCAGCTAGCACACAGGTAAATAAAAGGTACATTGGAACAAACCCAGACACTTCCTCAAAAAAAGGAAGCGCCGGGCCTGTCCTTATACCAATCATTTGACATGTGCACACAGCAGCAAAGACAGAAGAAATGTGCAAACACAAATTAGCTTTTATTCAAGACTGGCATAGCCTCTTTAATCCTGAATAAGCCACACAGAACCTTTTATTTACCTGTATGCTAGCTGAATCGGTAGCGTAAGCATCACTGACTTGAAGTTGTGTACCTTGTGTAATGGAGAGAGTTACCACTCTTTACTATTTGTTAATCATATCGTCTCCTGGCCTCATTATTTGTATAATTTCCAGTAGAAATTGTTTTTTTTCATGTCATGAAACAATATCAAAAACAATAAACCTAAAAGTGAGTAAATGATCTGGAGATATACCGCCCTAGATAAACCGTGTGGAATTTTCAGCCCTCCAGAGTTATTCCCCCTGTTCATTGATGACGTCATCAGTGACGTCACTGTGCACGTACGGTCGGTACGTTCTGTGGCACTTATGGTGGAGAGTGTCTTTCCCGAGTTACATCCCCACTCTCTCGGCCAAGAGGGTTTTGGAACAGTCGGCGTCCGGATGGTCCCCACGCTATTTTGGCAGATGAGCGTCTTAACCCTTTCAACGCCAGTCAATTCAGAGTACAAAATTCCCTTGTGGTATAAACACAGAAAAGATAGTGGCTAAGAACAGCTGGGGATTCCTCCTGCGATGTATAGAAAATATGGCCTATCCTACCACTGAACATTAAGAGCAGTAGGCTCATGGATAACAGACCAATGAATGGTCACCTTTCAGTGACATGGGGAAATGCGAGCTTGGCGGTGAAAGGGTTAAGCATTCAGCCACGTTCCTCCAGGTCCAAACTATACTGGGCTACAGTCTGATTATGATAAAAAGTATCTTGCCCAAGTTACATCCCCACTCTCTCGCCCAAGAGGGTTTTAGGGCAGTCGGGGGTTTGGGATATGGTTTCCCAAAGGCCAACAGGCCCCACAAGGCTGCAGCACTAAACGCCAGTGCAATCTTGCGCTCTTGTTTGAGAGTCATAGTCCTTCACAGAAGACTATATATGATAGTCAGTCGTGTCCGACTATGACCATCAGAACAGCAGAGGAGGCAACTGCTGTTCCGACTATTTGGGCTAGAATTTGATTACAGTGGAGAGTGTCTTGCCCAAGTTACATCCCCACGCTCTTGGCCAAGAGGGTTTTAGGACAGTCGGCGTTGGGATGGCTCCCAAAGGCCAACTAGCCCACAAGGCTGCAGCACTAAGAGCCAGTGCAATTTTGCCTCCTAGTTTGAGAGTCATAGTCCTTCACAAAAGACTAAGCTGTAAATGATTTCCCATTGACTGGAGAAACCATTGATAATACAGCTCTCACTTTGCTGTTGGCCCAAATGTAAACTCATGTCAATCTGTGATATAAGCCGAGTGTTGGGCCGTACAGAAGACTAGGCTGTGAATGAATTTTAAAAAATATTTATTGTGGTTGTGAAACCACTGATCATACAGATTTCACTTTGCTGTTGGCCCAACTGTAAGATAATGTCAAAGACTGAGGCATGATGTGGGAATATTTGTGGTGTGGTTGTGGTGTGTGTGCCTGTGTGTTTGTGTTTGTGTTTGTGTGTGTGTCTCTCTCTCCATATATGCATGTATATGTATATCTGTGTGTCTGCAATAGGGAGGGAGATGGAGAGAGAACAAGAACAAGAACAAAAGAAGAGAGAGAGAGAGAGAGAGAGAGAGAGAGAGAGAGATAGGGGGTGGGGGGGCGGTGTGTGTGTGTGTGTGTGTGTGTGTGTGTGTGTGTTCAGACAGAGGTTGCAGGTAGACAGATGATAGACTGATGTATGAGCTTGCACAACATAGTGAAATGGATCTATGGGTTTATGTGCTCCACGTGAAAACAACAACAACAACAACAACAACAAAAACATTGCCAAAGTACCAGATGACATGTGGGCGATAAGATGTGAATACAGGAGATTGATTTATTACACAGACAGACCGACACACACACAGACAGACAGACAGACCGACACACAGACAGACAGACAGACAGAAAGAGGTGTGATGATGATGTTTTATCAACACCATCGAGCAGATCGACGGCATTTAGATGCTGTGTAAAGGTACATTATTATTTGCGCCTCCGTATGTGTTTACATACGTACATACATACATACACACATGCATGCATATATCTATCTATCTATATGCATGTATGCATGTATGTATGTATGTATGTGTGTGTGTGTGTATGTGTGTGCGTGTGAGTGTGTGTGTGTGTCCGTGCATGCGTGCGCGCGCGCGAGCATGTGTGTATGTGTGTGTGCGCGCGCCCGCGCGAATGCGTGCGTATGTGTTTCAGAGAACACCCAACGTTTCTGGACCTACCACGGGTCACTGACCACACCCCCTTGCTATGAGAGCGTGCAGTTCATTTTGTTTGAGGAGGTCATTCAGTTTTCCTCGGAACAGGTCTGAACACTGAACATGCGTGTGGCTTTGTAGGTCTTTTTGTTATTCCTGAATATCACACAAACACAGTTACAGACACAGACACACAGACAGACAGACACACACACACACTCTCTCTCTCGCAATAACGTACTACGCACGAATACGCACGCACCCACACACACCTGCACGCGCATACACATAAACACTTTCGCAAGCACGTACGCACGTACACATACACTCTCTCACACACACAAACACACACACTCTCTCTCTCTCTGTCTGTCTCTTTCTTGCAAGCACGTACACACACTCAAACTCTCTCTCTCTCTCACACACACACTCTCTCTCTCTCTCTCACTCACACACGCACACACACACACACACTCTCTCTCTCTGTCTATGTCTTTCTCTCGCAAGCAGGTACACACACACACATACACACACACACACACACTCACACACACACACACTCTCTCTCTCTCTCACACAGACACACACACTATCAATAATCAGTACGTCTGTTCTTTTAACTCCCCAGATGACAGCACTGCGCTCTCTACACTTTGGAGACAACACCAGTAGCTGCATGGTCGACAACTTCCGGCCCACGTGCAAGCTGGGAGAGCGCACCGTGCTGGCTTCCTTCGCTCAGTGATTGGCTGATCCATGTCACATGACACCTGCGCGCGAGGGAGCTTGTCCCCGCGGGCAGGCTATTCTGTCGTGTCCAGTTTGTACGGTCTCTTGCTAGTTGTCCAGTTGGGATGAGAGGCGGGATGCAGGAAAGAAAGATGAACACTGAAATGATCACGATTTTAAATTGATAACGTTTGCGCAGTTGATGATATATAAATCATAATGTGAATTTATATAATTATAGCGCCTAATCTCCGGGATTGAATTTGGCTCCACTGAGGTGGCTTTACAATGAAAAACAACAACAACAACAAAAACACACAAAACAAAACCCCAACAAAAACAAATCGTAGTTCTAGTTCGGAATAATCCGTGCGTAATGGCTTCACTAGATGGACAAGGATTGTCCATGTGAGTGATGGATTCACATTAACGATGGACAATGATTGTTCATGTGAGTAATGGCTTCACAAGATGGAAAAATGATTGTCCATGTGAGTAATGGATTCACATTAAAAGATGGACAATGATTGTTCATGTGAGTAATGGCTTCACAAGATGGAAAAATGATTGTCCATGTGAGTAATGGATTCACATTAAAGATGGACAATGATTGTTCATGTGAGTAATGGCTTCACAAGATGGAAAAATGATTGTCCATGTGAGTAATGGATTCACATTAAAAGATGGACAATGATGGTTCATGTGAGTAATGGCTTCACGCAGAAGATGGACAGTGACTGTCCATAATTATCACCACGTTTCTTTGCATTAATGGCTTGGTGTGGGGCGCGCGTGGCACATTTTTATTTGGCGACGGAGTTTTGAGTTTGAGTTTGTTTATTCCCATTAACTCTTTTGAGTCATAGAGAAACAATTAAGGAAACATGACAATAACAGGGATGACGGCCACAGAGGAAGAGCGAAGGAACTGCTCAACTCCATGACACGGGCGACGACTCCTTGTGCGGCCTTTGTCTTTGGTTTTGTATTAACTCCCTTGATTTGTGAACCCCGGCAAACTCTCAGTGTGGCATCGGTTTGAATTTAACCGCAGTTGCTTCCCTTGTGTGCGCCTTTCAAATGATGCAACTGATTTTGCTGATGAAAAGTGGTATAGTCCCTTGAAGAAGAAATCCAGATTAGAGAATATCAGCCTGACATCTTGACTCGTAATATCAATCTTATTTCGGTGAGAGGATAGTCCACAACTGACATAAATATATATATTTAAGTGAGGTGGTAGAATGGTTAAGACGATTATCAGGCATTAAGGATTCGTTGTTGGTAAACGGAAAAAGTGTGTGTGTGGTAATCATGACATGTTTACTGGACACCAGTCACGTATTAGTAGAATGATGTTAAAGTATTTTGTGCACGTGTACAGGTTATTGGTCTGTTTATTGCCGTATCAGTTGTATTTGCTGTCGCTGTGTTTTGTGTCGTCTGGTGATTTTAAGGTCTTACGGATCTGATTAGTGACAATTATACGATGTGGGTTTCATTTGCAACGTTGAATTTTATACAGCACTCAGAGTTTAGAAATGTTTAGCTTATGAATGATATATTTAGGAACAACAGTGGTTTTACTTGAAGGTCTAGGCAATTTTGTGAGTGAGATATGTTTTGGGATATATATATTATAAATATCTATTATATATAATAAATTACACATGTAAATCTAATTGAGACATGTTAGTGGGATATATATAAAATAATAAAGACAACGGATTTTTTTCCCCCCTATTTTTTTCTTTTCTTTTCTTTTTCTTTTTAAAGATGAAAATGTTTTTTTGATAAGTGAATCTGTGATTTTGTACCAGTGACAATCGTATCAAAATTGGGTTGTTTTATGAAAATATAAGCTTTCCCGAACTTACACAGGCGTTTTCCTGTTTGAATGACTCAAGTCCACAGAGGAGAAGATGGACAAACTGCGTGAGGTATAGCCTGTGACTGTCACCGTGCACACACATTGGTGATGGTACTTCGGCAGGTCAGCTAAAGAAGAGGGCGGGGCGCGCGAGCGTATGAGCGTATGGATCGTGTGTGTGTGTGTGTGTGTGTGTGTGTGTGTGTGCGCGCGTGCGTGCGTGTGTGTGTGTGTACGCGCTTGCATATATATATATATATATATATATATACATATACACGTGTGTGTGTGTGTGTGTGTGTTTGTGTGTGCGTGTGTGTCCGTTTAACGTCTTTTCACTTGAAGTGAAACATACATATATACATATGTACACACATATCCCCCCCCGCAACCCCCCCCCCCCACCCCCCCCTCCCCCCCCCCACACACACACACAGACGAGAATGTACTGTTCAAAACGACACGATACGAAACGATATAACACGATACAATACACACACGACACAACTCAGTACAACAGAACACAAATGAAAACAGCACAACAAAACACAGCACAGCACAGCACAGCACAACACAACACAGCACAGCACAGCACAGCACCACTTTATACCTCACAACATACAGTACAACACAGTATAATACAAAGAAAAAAGAAAGAAAGAAAAAAAGAACCATACAATATGATGTATTACACTACAACACGACACTTTAACAATATCACACAGAAAGAGAGAGAGAGAGGGTGACAGACAGACAGACAGACAGACAGACAAACGAACCAAGATTAATGACATTTTCCACCAATTTATTCCACAGAGCGTGTGTATAATTATAAAGGTACCCACGAGCAAGGCTCAGCAATTAATGACGAGATGAATAAAACAAAAAGATGGATCAACATGTCTTCAGCAACCACCTGAAATTGCAATCAGTACTCACGAACAAATGAAAAAAAAAAGAAAAGAAAAGAAAAGAAAAGAAAAAAACAAACAAACAACCCCCCCAAAACAAAACAAAACCAAAACAAAAACGTTCGCCTACCCATTTTATCACTTTCCTTAAAATAATGAATAACGAATTCCGATTTTATTTGTTTGTTTGCTGTTGTTGTTGTTGTTGTTGTTGTTGTTGTTGTTGTTGTTGTTGTTGTTGTTGTTGTTGTTGTTGTTGTTGTTGTTGTTGTTGTTGTTGTTGTTGCTGCTGCTGTTGTTGTTGTTGTTTTTAACTAAAAAAATCGAAAGTTTTGACATACTTGATATATTTAAGTGGTCATTCACCATCTTTATCAGCAAATCTGTAAAAAGTGCATGGCGAGGCAGCTTTAAATAAAAGCTGCCGTGGAAATAGATTCACCAACAGCCTGTCCAACTCAAAGACTTCTTTGCATCAGCTTTGCTGATGAAGGTGGATAGAAACTACCCAATATGTACAAGTAATTTCTTTTTTCTTATAAGCTTAGCATAAACGTATCTATCCAGAGAAAAAAAATGTTAACATTTCACACGCACACACACGCATGCACGCACGCACACACACACACACACAAAGTTATCACACTGACTTGTTTACACACATCAACCAAAAATAACCTGAATATTAAGTGCAAATATATGCGCACATATACGCACGCACACACGCACACACACACACACACATAGTTATGACACTGACTTGTTTACACACATGAACCAAAAACGACCTTACTTTTAAATGCAAATATATACGCACATATATGTATAAATGTATCCGATAAACAAAAGTGTCGAGCTTGTCACCAATACCACCACGTGGTGACCACATGACCGTGTCACGTGCCGTGAATCAACCAATGAACTTTGAAAACCAACCAACAAACAAAAAAACAACTAAAAACAATTATATCAAAAGCACCTTTAGACATCATCATTGAACCATAGTATATAACCCTTGCGCCACGCTGCCTTTAACAGCCCGGTCGAGCACAGAAGCACCCTGCCCCAAATACATTTTATTTTATGGTAAACATAAACGTCAAAACAAAACAAAACAAAGCAAAATTGCACCGTTAAAAAATATGTATAAGAATTAAAGTATGCACTTAATGTACATGAAAAAGAACGATAGTTGGAACTTTCTCAACTTGATCCTAAACACGCACAAACACACACACACACACACACACACACAATCGGTAATGTCAAATAAAATAAATAATATAAGAGGACCCATACGCCATCTCCCGCCGAGGTTGTTGGTCATTCTGTGACTTCCCCCCCCCCCCCCCCTCCGCCCCACCGCCTCCCCTGTTTCTCTGACTTCGTACGCCACGCGAGTACGCTTCACGCTAAGACGCTTGACGCAAGGACGCTTCACGCTCAGACGCTTCACGATCAGACACTCCACGCTAAGACGCTTCACGATCAGACGCTTCACGCTAAGACGCTTTACGCTAAGACGCTTCACGCTCAGACGCTTCACGCTAAGACGTTTCACGCACAGACGCTTCACGATCAGACGCTTCACGCCAAGACGCTTCACGCTCAGACGCTTCACGCAAGGACGCTTCACGATCAGACGCTTCACACGAGGACGCTTCACACAATGACGCTTCACGCCAAGACGTTTCACGCACAGACGCATCACGCCAAGACGCTTCAAGGTCAGACGCTTCACGCCAAGATGTTTCACGCAAGGACGCTTCACGATCAGACGCTTCACACGAGGACGCTTCACACAATGACGCTTCACGCTCAGACGCTTCAGACGAGGACGCTTCACGCAATGATACTTCACGCGCATACGCTTCACGCTAAGACGCTTCACGCGACGACGCTTGACGCTAAGACGCTTCAGACGAGGACGCTTCTCGCGCATACGCTTCACGCGCATACGCTTCACGCTAAGACGCTTCATGCAAGGACGCTTCACGCTAAGACGCTTGACGCGAGG
>NC_134884.1:3880877-3885877 GCF_041734735.1 Babylonia areolata
ACACAAGCAAACACAAGACCATGTGTGCGAGCACATACTTATTTGATCATACTTGGGACATATAAGTAAAAAGTGAAGTTCTGGTCTCACAGTGTGGAGAGAGAGAGATTCCAGATTCCAGATTCAAAAAACTTTATTACTCAAGGATAAAGATTATAGGCATTGCCTAGTCTTCTAATCTGTCCTCGTGACAACAAAAACAGTAACGATAAGACACAACAATAATAACTATGGTAAATACTACCACTACCACTACCACTACTACTACCACTACTACTACTACTACTAATGTTAATCATAATACTAATCAACGGACCATCATCATCATAAAAATATAATGAAGGGAACACAGTCACACACTCACACCCACCCACCCACACACATACGCACACACTCGTCCCCAAACACACACACCCATATGCATACACATAGCTGCACATATACCCACATGCATGCATATATCTACATGTACATACAGATATGTATGCATATGCATACATAAACATAATTAGCTATCAAATCGTATTGTAGTACATTACAGATCATATTGTAGTACAATAGCAGATATTGAAAAAAAGAAAAGAAAAAATCAAGAAGTAAAGGGGTTATTAAGACTGTCAAATTAATCACCACACAGAATACAGGAAAGAGGCACGACTGAAATGAAAATGTATAAACAGAGCAGAGAAACATAGTTATATAACTGTACATATACAACAGTGATGAGAAATCTGACGCTGATGTGGCAGGCAATAACATCCAATCAATAGCGTGCATGTAATACATGGAAATCACAAAAAGGTTGAAAATAAGATGAAACACGTTAGTGTATGTAAAGGAATAGACAGCGCATACATTTCACAAAAAGGGCATGATGTTTTCAGGCCGGTTTTATTTGGTTTGGGGGTCTATTGTTTGTGGAGCAGAAGTTTTCCTACCCTTGATTTGAAGGACGATAATGAATCGCCTGTCTTGACGAACGTAGGAAGAGAGTTCCAAACAGATGGTCCAAACAATGCAAAGCTAGATTTGTACAAGTCAATGCGTACACGAGGCAGAATATAATTATCTGAATCGTAACGCTCTGTTGCCCTTTGAACAAATTCACTGAGGTACGGTGGTGACATGTGGTTGTGTACTTTGAACACGAGGACCATTTTATTGTATTCAAATTGCTTGTACAGTGGTAATATTTCCAGTTTTGTTAATTTCTCATCTGTTGATAGTGAGCGGTCGGGTAGAATAAGTTTAGCTGCTCGTCTATGTAATGAGCTAATTTTGTTTTTTTAGCTGGTTGTGACTGGCATTGCTCCAGACTGTAGATGCATATTTGATATGAGAAAGACAATGTGCCCCGAAGAATAATTTTCGGGTTGGAGCATCGACATAATGTCTAAGTTTATTGAGTAAGAGAGAGAGAGAGAGAGAGAGAGAGAGAGAGAGAGAGAGAGAGAGAGAGAGAGAGAGAGAGAGAGAGAGAGAGAGAGAGAGAGAGAGAGAGAGAGAGAGAGAGAGACAATGAGACGACAATTATTTCATGTGATAGCGCAAACTGCTCTCCGCAGGATGTATTCATAATTACACATTCGGAGACTTTTCCACGACTCCGTGTGTGTGTGTGTGTGTGTGTGTGTGTGTGTGTGTGTGTGTGTGTAGTGTAGTACGGTGCAGTGTAGTGTAGTGTAGTGTGGTGTAGTGTGTGTGTATGTGCGTGCGTGTGTGTGTGTGTGTGTGTGTGTGTGTGTGTGTGTGTGTGTGTGTGTGTGTGTGCGTGCGTGCGTGCGTGCGTGCGTGTGTGAGTGAGTGAGTGAGTGTGTGTGTGTGTGTGTGTGTGTGTGTGTGTGTGTGTGTGTGTGTAGGGGGGGTGTATGTGTATGCGTGTTTGTTTGGTTTTTGGTGTGTGTGTGTGTGTGTGTGTGTGTGTGTGTGTGTGTGTGTGTGTGTGTACGCGCGCCCGGTACATGCGTGTATCCGAGTCTGTGTATCTGTATCTGTGTGAGTGTTTCATCCTTCTTCCCCCAGCCTACTACTAGTGACCAGTGACCCGTGACTAGCAAATCTTGTGGTTTTTTTTTTTGTTGTTGTTGTTGTTGTCATTTAGCACGGCTTAAGTAGGTTAAGTAAAACTCCTCTGTATTCAAACACAACCACTCCTACTACTTTCCTTACTCACGCTACCCACAACTTCCCCGCTGAATAACCCTCTACTCTCCCTACGTCCCCTACGACCCACACCCTTTCAAAAACTTCTCTCCCCCGCCAACACCCCCCTCCACAACCTCCTGACCCCCTGTTCATCCCCTTATGATTCAGTCCTAACCCCCCCCCCCCACTACCCTGTCCCCCCTTCAGACATCCGTCCATCGTCTCTTCAACGTGCCTCTTACAGGTCAGTCACTATCAACCACACATCAACAACCACAGGTATAGTAAGTATAGTGCGAGTCGTTTGGTGAGACGGTAAAGAAAAGGAGAAGAGAGAGAGAGAGAGAGAGAGAGAGAGAGAGAGAGAGAGAGAGAGAGAGAGAGATAAAAGCAGGAAACGAAAGAAAAAAAAAAGAAAGAAAAGAAATGAGGACAAGGGAGGAAAGAGCAGCAGGGGTGAGGGGTGTGGGTGGTGTGGGTGGTGTGTGGTGTGTGTGTAGGCGGGTGAGGGATGTTGTGTGGGGTTGGTGGTGTGGATGGTGTGTGGGGATGATGTGGGGTGTGGGGGTGGTGGTGTGGATGGTGTGGAGGGTGTGTGTGTGTGTGTGGGGGGGGGGGGTGAGGGGTGGTGTGGGGTGTTGGGGTGGTGGTGTGGATGGCGTGGAGGGTGTGTGTGTGTGTGTGGGGTGGGGTGGGGTTGGTGGTGTGGAGGGTGTGTGTGTGGAGGGGGGGGGGGTAGGGGTAAGGATTAGTGTGGGGTTGGTGGTGTGGAGGGTGTGGGGGTGTTGAGGGGTGTGTGGGTGTGTGGGGTGGTGTGTGATGTGTGGTGTGTGGGTGTGTGGGGTGGTGTGGGGTGTGTGGATGTGTGGGGTGGAGTGGGATGGTGTGGAGGGTGTGGGGGGGATTGAGGGGTGGTGTGTGGTGTGTGGGGGTGTGTGGGGTGTGTGGGTGTGTGGGGTGGTGTGGAGTGTGTGTGTGTGGGAGGGGGTGAGGGGTGGGGTGGTGGTGGTGTGGAGGGGGGTGGGGTTGGTGAGGGGAGGGAAGAACGTTTGACTGTCTGTGGGATACATGGGAAACGGCAGGGGTGATGTGGGGTGATGATGGGTGTGGGGGCGGTGGGGGGGAGAAGAAGATAGACTAATTGTGTTGTACGTGTGTGTGGTGAGGGGTGGGATGGGAGGTGGTTGGGAGTGGGGGTGGGTTTTTTCTTTTTCCAAAAGACGGGGTGGGGGTGTGGGGGCGGGTGGGGGGGGAGGTGGGGTATTTGTGTAAAGGGGGAGATAAGTGCGGTAGGTAATACCGTGGATCGGTTTAAGAAAAAAATAAAGTGTTATATACTGTTGATGTTGGTCTTTCCAGTGACACTCTTCTTGGTCAGAGCGATGAAAACAAGCACGCACGCACACACAAACACACATACACACACGCACACACATACATAACACACACACACAAACACCCACATACACACACGCACACACACGCACGCACACACACACACAAAAACACAGAGGATAAACCACAAACAAACCACACAACAAACACACCATCATCACAAACACAACATCACCATAAACACACCATCATCACAAACACACAATCATCACAAACACACCAACACCTTAAACACAACAACACTACAAACATACCATCATCACAAACACACCATCATCACAAACACACCATCACCATAAACACACCATCACCACAAACACACCAACATCACAAACACGCCATCACCACAAACACACCATCACCACAAACACACCATCACGATAAACACACCATCATTACAAACACACCATCATCACAAACACAAACACTCCATAATCACAAACACGCCACCATCATAAACACACCATCATTACAAACACACCATCATCACAAACACAAACACACCATCACCATAAACACACCACAGCACAAACAAACCACAGAACAAACACACCAACACCACAAACACACCATCATAACAAAGACACCATCATCACAAACACACCAACACTACAAACACACCAACACTACAAACACACCAACACAAAACACCGTAAACACAATAACACCACAAACACACCAACACAAGCACCATAAACACAATAACACCACAAACACACAAACACAACAAACACACCAACACAACAAACACACCAACACCACAAACATACACCAACACAAACACCATAAACACACCAACACCACAAACACACCAACACAACAAACACCAACACGACAAACAAAAAACACCACAAACACACCAACACAAACACCATAAACACAATAACACCACAAACACACCAACACAAACACCATAAACACACCAACACCACAAACACACCAACACAACAAACACACCAACACAACAAACACACCAACACCACAAACACACCAACACGACAAACACAAAACACCATAAACACACCAACACCAGAAACACACCAACACAAAACACCAGAAACACACCAACACGACAAACACAGCACCAGCACAACATAACACAGGACCAGCACAACATAACACAGCACCAGCACAACATAACACAGCACCAGCACCAGCAAGCACATAGACCACCCAGACACCGGAACCAGTCCCCCCCCCCCCTGACCCCCCCCCCCCCCCCCTCAACAGTCACTGACCTCATAGTTCTTGGACAGCAGCAGCTCTGCCAGGTAGGACCCGTCCTGCAACACACGACTCCTGTCAGTGGTGGTGGTGGTGGTGGTGGTGGTGGTGGTGGTGATTTGGTAGTGGTAGTGGTAGTGGTGGTGGTGATGATGATGGTGGTGATTTGGTAGTGGTGGTGGTGGTGGTGGTGGTGGTGGTGGTGGTGATTTGGTAGTGGTGGTGGTGGTGGTGGT
>NC_134884.1:3890877-3898377 GCF_041734735.1 Babylonia areolata
CATTCTTCCGGATATTCAGAAATGACGACCCCCCCCTCCCCCTTCCTTCCCACAACAGATATAATCACACATACATTCTTACCACCGGCCTAACGCTCTCTCATTCAGTTCAAATCCTAACCTACTTCACAACTTTCAAATATGAAAGACGAGCTCAGACGGAGAACCAAAACCTTACATTTCACGTCCTAAGGAGGGAGCCAGCTAAACAAAATAACACAAGCAGGGTTGCTGGTGCTCAACAGCCTGGCACTTCAAATTCCAGAGACATTCATCCTGCTTTCATCGTACAGTATTCTCGCTACAAATTTCATGCTCGCATCTCTCTCTTTCTCTCATACAAAAATTGAGGCAGGAATGGGTTCACTGAACATCCCTCTTCTTCTTCTTCTTCTGCGTTCGTGGGCTTCAACACCCACGTTCACTCGTATATACGCGAGTGGGCTTTTTACGCGTATGACCGTTTTTACCCCGCCATGTAGGCAGCCATACTCCGCTTTCGGGGGTGTGCATGCTGGGTATGTTCTTGTTTCCATAACCCACCGAACGCTGACATGGATTACAGGATCTTTAACGTGCATATTTGATCTTATGCTTGCGTATACACACGAAGGGGGTTCAGGCACTGGCAGGTCTGCACAGACTCGTGTTGACCTGGGAGAACGTAAAAATCTCCACCCCTCACCCACGAGGCGCCGTCACCGAGATTCGAACCTGGGACCCTCAGATCGAAAGTCCAACGCTTTAACCATTCGGCTATGGCGCCCGTCACTGAACATCCAAACTTCTGACTCTGCCAGTCCGACCAATCAGAAAGCACACAAAAATCAGAAATCGCGCAATTCGCTCCCTGACAGAAAGACTGTCTGGGTGATGTGACCTTCCTGTCTTGTGTCTGTACCTTCTGGTGTCCAGTGAAGGGCTGTCCTGGTGATGTGACCTTGCTGTCTTGTGTCTGCCTTGTGGTGTCCAGTGAAGGGCTGTCCGGGCGATGTGACCTTCCTGTCTTGTGTCTGTACCTTGTGGTGTCCAGTGAAGGGCTGTCCGGGTGATGTGACCTTCCTGTCTTGTGTCTGTACCTTGTGGTGTCCAGTGAAGGGCTGTCTGGGTGATGTGACCTTCCTGTCTTGTGTCTGTACCTTCTGGTGTCCAGTGAAGGGCTGTCCGGGCGATGTGACCTTCCTGTCTTGTGTCTGCCTTGTGGTGTCCAGTGAAGGGCTGTCTGGGTGATGTGACCTGTCTTGTGCCTGCCTTGTGGTGTCCAGTGAAGGGCTGTCCTGGTGATGTGACCTTCCTGTCTTGTGTCTGCCTTGTGGTGTCCAGTGAAGGGCTGTCCGGGCGATGTGACCTTGCTGTCTTGTGTGTGTGCCTTGTGGTGTCCAGTGAATGGCTGTCCAGGTGATGTGACCTTCCTGGCTTGTGTCTGTACCTTCTCGTGTCCAGTGAAGGGCTGTCTGTGTGGTGTGACCTTCCTGTCTTGTGTCTGCCTTGTGGTGTCCAGTGAAGAGCTGTCTGGGTGGTGTGACCTTCCTGTCTTGTGTCTGTACCTTGTGGTGTCCAGTGAAGGGCTGTCCAGGTGATGTGACCTTCCTGTCTTGTGTCTGTACCTTGTGGTGTCCAGTGAAGGGCTGTCCAGGTGATGTGACCTTCCTGTCTTGTGTCTGCCTTGTGGTGTCCAGTGAAGGGCTGTCCAGGTGATGTGACCTTGCTGTCTTGTGTCTGCACCTTGTGGTGTCCAGTGAAGGGCTGTCCAGGTGATGTGACCTTCCTGTCTTGTTTGCCTTGTGGTGTCCAGTGAAGGGCTGTCCAGGTGATGTGACCTTCCTGTCTTGTGTCTGCACCTTCTGGTGTCCAATGAAGGGCTGTCGGGGCGATGTGACCTTCCTGTCTTGTGTCTGCACCTTCTGGTGTCCAGTGAAGGGCTGTCGGGGCGATGTGACCTTTCTGTCTTCTCACGATATGTCCAGACGCATTTCCACTCAACATGGATCCCTAAAGGTTCTGTTCCGACGGGGTCAAGTTGTGGGACGGAATGGGTTCACTTTTTGAACAGTTGATTCCATCAGGTCTCAGTACCTTTGAGGACAGGGCTGGGCACTGTGGAAACTGGGCCCTGTTGTATGTGTGCCGAATTGGAAGTGGGCCCTGCTGGAATTTGGCCTTATTGGAACAGGACCGTATTGGAACTGGGCTCTATTGGAATTGGACACGATAGAAATTATGGCCTCTTGAAACTGGGCCTTATTAGAACTGGGTCCCATTAGACCTGCACCCTATTGGAACTGGACTTGAACTCTGTTGGAACTTGGCCCTATTGGAATTGGACAAGATAGGAATTAAGGCCTCTCGAAACTGGACCTCACTGGAACTGGTTCCTATTGGACCTGCACCCTATTGGAACTGGACCCTATTAGACCTGCACCCTATTGGAACTGGACCCTATTAGACCTGCACCCTATTGGAACTGGGGCCTATTAGAATTGGGCCGTAAATGAACTGGCCCAAATGCCCAAATCGAATTGGGTCGAAGTGGCATCTTTCTCTGAGCGCATCTCTGAGTTCCCTTGTGTGCAGTAACTCCGTCTGTCCTGTCGTGTGAGACGTGAGCACGTGAGTACAGATGAAGCAAGCACAGACACACACACACACACTCTCTCTCTCTCTCTCTCTCTCTCTCTGTGCGCGCGCGGGTGTGTTATCCCCGAATAGATTCGGAACAATCTTCTTTGCTTATGATAGCACAGTGCTGCCAGCTGAAGTGTATTGACGCATGCGCGTAATTGTCAGCAGCTGGCTATGTGAGTGTGTGTTGGTGTGCAGAAAGAGTTTGGCAATGTGGCTGACAATGTGTTGTTGTACATAAAGGGTTTGCCAATGTGGTTGACAATGTGTTGTTGTTGTACATAAAGGGTTTGGCAATGTGGCTGACAATGTGTTGTTTTTGTTGTACATAAAGAGTTTGGCAATGTGGCTGACAATGTGTTGTTGTTGTACATAAAGGGTTTGCCAATATGGTGACAATGTGTTGTTGTTGTACATAAAGGGTTTGGCAATGTGGCTGACAATGTGTTGTTGTTGTACATAAAGGGTTTGGCAATGTGGCTGACAATGTGTTGTTGTTGTACATAAAGAGTTTTGCAGTCAAGCTGACGGGTGCAGAACAGACCTAACATTAACGTCACTTCAAGTAGCTCAGATAACCGAGTCGCCACTTAGGTATTTCGATTTCCTTTGCAACAGCTGGGGTTAGATAAATGGTGATCGCTTTCGGGTGAAGAATGCCGTGACAGCCTTTGGGGACCAATGTTAATTTGTCCTTGTTAACAATTGAGAGAGTGAGATAGATAGATTGATGGATCGATAGATAGACAGATCGATAGAGACAGAGAGAGACACAGAGAGAGAGAGAGAGAGGAGACAGACAGACAGAGTCTGTGTGCATGCGAAATTCGAGAGAGACAGAGAGAGAGAGAGAGAGAGAGAGAGAGAGAGAGAGAGAGAGAAAGAGAGAGAGAGAGAGTGTGTGTGTGGACAAGAACAAGAAAAAAAATTAATAGAAAGCCAATAAGGTCAACTTGCCAGAATTAATTTATAAATATTGCTAACGTGTTGTTTGTTTTGTTGTCACTGTTGTTGTTGTCGTCACTGTTGTTGTTATCGTCGTTGTTTTCATCTCCACAAATTTCTTTCCTTTGAATCAAAAGAAAAATAAATCTGAACACAAACCAGTCGTTACATCTTTCATCAACATTTCCGAATTCACGCTTACTGCATAGTTACAAAGAGAGTGACTTTTTTCCTCTCACATAATTAAGTATTGTCTAAAATAAAATGTCAAATGGGCAAGTGATAGGGCAAGCTGGCAAGTTTTTGTTCGCTCGCTCCGTCAAAGGCCAACATACGGATCGGCCACCCATATAATCCAAATTAGAGCAATTAGCATTAATCAGTCAAGGTTAATTAGCATTAATTAGTCAGCCAACGCGGATCTATGCGATAATCAAAGAAGACAAGGCTTATAAATAAATAAATACAAGTAAATAGAATGCTAGAGAAACTGCTCTCTCTCTCTCTCTCTCTCTCTCTCACACACACACACACACACACACGCACACACACACACAGGCACACACCACATGCCCATGAATACACACATATTCATCCCCCACCTCCCACCCCACTCAACCCAACCACCCCAACCCCCTGATAACCCTCTCTCCGCCCCCCAGACCCGCCATCCCCCTCCCACCCCCCATTACCCCACCTCTTCAACACACTCGCTATCTTCTTCTTAGACTGGCGAGAAAAAAACAACAAACACTTGTGTTATGGTCAAGCTGAGCATTTAGGTTTTTGCTGTACGAGATAGTATTTCCACCAGTATTTCAAACCGCTGAATTGCTTTTCGGATAGCCTTGGCTGAAGAAAAAACAACAACAACCCCCCCCCCCCCCCCCCCCCCAAACAAACCAGGTTGCAGGTCCTATAGTTTTCTATGACCGTCAGTAGAGGCGGTAAATACACACCCACTGTGTCTAGGGCGTGGTATAGGAAAGGTAGGGAGGGCCCAATACGCCCGTTACACCGTTTTACCTCCCCCCCTCCCCGCCCCCAAGCCTACCTCCCAACCCCCCACCCCCCTCCCGTCCGCCCCAGACGACACCAGGTACCAGTTCACACCTGGATGGACAGGTGAAAGTCCGAGTGCCCAGGGACACAGGAAGGTGTAAAGGAACGGCTGACCGATTCTCCAAACGATGTTTCGCTTGATGGATTCAAGTGACCTGTACCTTCTAAAGACCAGCAACAACGACAAATGAATGACTTACAGCAGACATCCTGTCCTTGACAGGGAACAAACTGCCCAGTGCCCTTTTTACAGCCCTGTTTCGTGTTTCTCTGAGTTCAGTTTTGACACGTCTGTCTAAAAGTATTTCTTCTCTGTCTGTCATCTTGTTGTTCTTGCGTTTCGGTCTTCTACTTCTGCTTCTCTCTCTCTTCTAAGTGTGTGTGTGTGTGTGTGTGTGTGTGTGTGTGTGTGTGTGTGTGTGTGTGTGTGTGTGAGCGCGTGTGCATGTGGGGGGAGGTGTGTGTGTGTGTGGGGGGGGGGGGGGGGTGGAGGACGGAGCGTGGTGGTGGGAACGGTATTGGGCAGAGGGTGATCAATGATGTGTGTGTATGTGTGTGTGCGCGTATGTGTGTGTGTGTGGTTGGGAAAGATACAGGGCATTGGAAAAAATAAGAGACATAGGCACAATATAGAAGGAAACGCTAACATCAAACAGCTGTAACAACTATAACAAATGTCCAATTGGACTATGCAGCAAACCTTCTGCAATAGCAGATAACATCTTGAAATTGTCAAAAATACATTCAAAAGAATTTTCCAGTGAGGGTAGGGAGAATGTCCGGGCTCTGTGTTAAGACGCACGTCTTGCCAATGAGGAGTGATGGCCTAGAGGTAACGCGTCCGCCTAGGAAGCGAGAGAATCTGAGCGCGCTGGTTTCGAATCACGGCTCACACACCACTCAACCACAGCTACACTCACACAACCATAGCTACACTCACACACCACTCAACCACAGCTACGATCACACAACCACAGCTACGATCACACACCACTCAACCACAGCTACACTCACACACCACTCAAACACAGCTACACTCACACACCACTCAACCACAGCTACACTGCTACACTCACACACCACTCAACCACAGCTACACTCACTCAACCACAGCTACACTCACACAACACTCAACCACAGCTACGATCACACACCACTCAAACACAGCTACACTCACACAAACACAGCTACGATCACACACCACTCAACCACAGCTACGATCACACACCACTCAACCACAGCTACACTCACACAACCACAGCTACGATCACACACCACTCAACCACAGCTACGATCACACACCACTCAACCACAGCTACACTCACACAACCACAGCTACACTCACACAACCACAGCTACACTCACACACCACTCAACCACAGCTACACTCACTCAACCACAGCTACGATCACACACCACTCAATCACAGCTACGATCACACACCACTCAACCACAGCTACGATCACACACCACTCAACCACAACACACCACTCAACCACAGCTACACTCACACACCACTCAACCACAGCTACACTCACACAACCACAGCTACGATCACACACCACTCAACCACAGCTACGATCACACACCACTCAACCACAGCTACGATCACACACCACTCAATCACAGCTACACTCACACACCACTCAACCACAGCTACACTCACACAACCACAGCTACACTCACACACCACTCAACCACAGCTACACTCACTCAACCACAGCTACGATCACACACCACTCAACCACAGCTGCACTCACTCAACCACAGCTACGATCACACACCACTCAACCACAGCTACACTCACTCAACCACAGCTACGATCACACACCACTCAACCACAGCTACGATCACACACCACTCAACCACAGCTACGATCACACACCACTCAACCACAGCTACACTCACACAACCACAGCTACACTCACACACCACTCAACCACAGCTACACTCACTCAACCACAGCTACACTCACACACCACTCAACCACAGCTACACTCACACACCACTCAACCACAGCTACACTCACACACCACTCAACCACAGCTACACTCACACACCACTCAACCACAGCTACGATCACACACCACTCAACCACAGCTACGATCACACACCACTCAACCACAGCTGCACTCACTCAACCACAGCTACGATCACACACCACTCAACCACAGCTACGATCACACACCACTCAATCACAGCTACACTCACTCAACCACAGCTACGATCACACACCACTCAACCACAGCTACGATCACACACCACTCAATCACAGCTACACTCACACACCACTCAATCACAGCTACACTCACACACCACTCAACCACAGCTACACTCACACAAACACAGCTACGATCACACACCACTCAACCACAGCTACACTCACACAACCACAGCTACGATCACACACCACTCAACCACAGCTACGATCACTCAACCACAGCTACGATCACACACCACTCAACCACAGCTACACTCACACACCGCTCAACCCACCTGTCCTGTAATGCCCGTGATGAGAGCTACCTTGCGACGCGATGTCTGTTGTTGTCCATTGGCAGCCATACCGGTAATACTTAGGTGTTCCTCTTTCTGTCTACCTTGTGCACCCCACAACTTATTTAATCGTTTATTCCTTCCTTTTCTTTTGTGTGGCAAATCAGCAACAGCCTTTCAGCATACAGCACGCACGAATACACGCACACACACACACATACACACATGTACAACCAAAAATAAAAATCCACTTGCTCTTCGCAACTGCTCTCTGTGTCGAAAACAGCCGACAGTCGCTCGCGCGTGTGTTTTTTAATAACACGTACAGCCAACAGCGAGCTACGTGTCTTCCTCCCCCTCTCTCACCATTTCGCC
>NC_134884.1:3905877-3990877 GCF_041734735.1 Babylonia areolata
CAGTCACTCCCGTTCGTTATATCATGTATTGATTCACGTGTTCACTGTATCCCATATGTGTGGTGTGATGGCCTAGAGGTAACGCGTCCGCCTAGGAAGCGAGAGAATCTGATCGCGCTGGTTCGAATCACGGCTCAGCCGTCGATATTTTCTCCCTCTCCACTAGACCTTGAGTGGTGGTCTGGACGCTAATCTTTCGGATGAGACGATAAACCGAAGTCCTGTGTGCTAGCATGCACTTAGAGCACGTAAAAGAACCCACGGCAACAAAAGGGTTGTTCCTGGCAAAATTCTGTAGTAAAATCCACTTCGATAGGAAAAACAAATAAAACTGCACGCAGAAAAAAATACAAAAAAAAAGGGGTGGCGCTGTAGTGTAGCGACGCGCTCTCCCTGGGGAGAGCAGCCCGAATTTCACACAGAGAAATCTGTTGTGATAAAAAAAAAAGAAATACAAATACAAATACAAAAAGACATGTACAAGGACAGCGTGTCTTTCCATACCTTGGTCCTGTCACCTGGAATGAAAACTTCACTACCTAGTTCGCCATGCTGAAATGAAACAAAATGGCCTCAAAACACATTTTGTACAAACCTGCTTTCAAAGGTTGTCTAAGTGTAGGCGTGTGATGCGTTGTGGTGTGTTGTGCTGTGTGTGTGTGTGTGTGTGTGTGTGTGTGTGTGTGTGTGTGTACGTCTGTATTTGTGTGTGTGTGTGTGTGTGTGTGTGTGTGTGTGTGTGTGTGTGTGTACGTCTGTATTTGTGTGTGTGTGTGTGTGTGTGTGTGTGTGTGTGTGTGTGTGTGTGCTTTATCATTAAAACACTGGATTTGTCTTATTCGTAAGTCTTAATTACAGTGCCCTGTAGTACTGGTTTTTGTAACACACACACATACACACACACACACACATATATATATATATATATATATATATATAGAAATGTATATCATTATATATATATAGAGAGAGGCCTCACACCACCTTGTGCAGGAGGCAACACCTGGGGTTTTGTGTACTCTTCCCCTCCATACCCCCCTCCCCCCGTTGCCCCCCCCCCCCCCATCCCCCACTCCCCTAGTGACTGTAGGGTGTTAGGTGTCAGGCTGTTATGGGACGTGGATTATGGAGAAGCAGACAGATAGTGCAGGTGAAAAACAAACACAAAAAAACAACAACAAAAAACCCAACCCACCTGTACTGCTTTATTTTGTCCTTAACTCACTCAGTACGGCCAGTCCTCTCTTCTCCTCTACACAGACCCCTCGGATGTCCAGTGGGTGTCTCAATGACCCAACCTTTAGCTTCCGTCGTCAGAATTGTGGTATTCTTTGTCAACATTCACCTCTTCAGTATAAGAGCCTTCCTCTTGCAATATTTTGATGATGGTAATTGGGGTGAAACGCTGTTAACGTCGTCTCTTTCGCCGTTCGTATGGAGAGAGTTAAAGGAAAATGTTAAACTTTGCAAGAGGATCACGAGAGAGGACCGGAGGCCTCGCCTTTCCTATGCTGATCCCTGGACACACAACATCTAGACTTGTCGTTTCTCTCATTCTCTCTCGCCCCTGACTACTGTAACTCTCTATTGTCTGAATTTGCCTGCTTCATCCATTCAGTCCCTTCAGCGCATACAAAACTCTGCTGCCCGACTCGTTCTCAGAAAGAAAAGATCTGAGCACATCACTCCTCTTTTTGCAACATCTCCACTGGCTCCCTGTCTCACACGGAATAAAGTACAAGATCAGCACTCAATGTTATAAATGTATTCACAAAATCTGCTCCTTCCTATCTCTGTGGCTGCCTTTACCTCTACACTCCCATCTCGCTCTCTACGATCGGCTTCGGATCCACTCTGTTAAAGTATATCCAGATTCAAACACTCGACTGTCGGCCACTGTTCTTTCTCTGTCTCTGGACCTCGCATTTGGAATGAACTTCCTCTTTCGCTTCGTCAGGTCTCCGCACTCCGCTCTTTCAAGTCTGGCCTTAAATTCAAACCCATCTCTTTCCAAGATAGCCTCCCTTCCCTGCCTCTTCTTTGTCTTCGGTTTCTCAAGTTTAGAGTTATGCATGTGTGTGAATGACTGGTGTGAAAACGCTTTGTCTCTGCACACGATTCAGCGCCATATAAATATTCATTATCATTATTATGATTATTATTGTTGTTGTTGTTATTGTTGGTGTTGTTGTTATTATTATTATCATTATCATTATCATCATCATCATCATCATTATGAATGATAACTTCATTGCCTCGATGGCCGTCAAAGGTGCAGGTTCGATATTCGCCTATTGATTCCCGGGATTTCGCCTACTCTGTGATAGTCGCAGTCATCTTCAATGTCCTCTTGAGAGTTTGATTCTTTGTCCCGTTATTATCAATGTTTCTCCCAAACCTTTCGTTCTATTTCTTTATCTATTTGTTTACTTATCTATATTTCATTTCATTTTATTTCTACACTACTTGCTAGGTTATTCTAATATATCTATTCATTAATTTGATAACTGATTTATTCATTTATTTACGTATCCCCCCTTTTTTTTCTTGAGGCCAAAGCGCGTTGGGTTACGATGCTGGTCAGGCATCTGCTTAGCAGGTGTGATGTTGCATAATCATATGGATAGACCGAACGCTGTTACGCTTCCTTGAGTAACTGAACTGAACAGGCCCGTTTCGCTAACTCTCTCTCTCTCTCTCACACACATGCACACACACGCACATGCACACACGCAGGTTATACGAGAACATTTTATTTATCGATCTATTGATTATTTACACACACACGCACATACACACACAAACACACAGGTTATATGAGAACATTTTATTTCTCAATCTATTTAACACACACACACACACACACACACACACAAACACACAGGTTATATGAGAACATTTTATTTCTCAATCTATTTAACACACACACACACACACACACACACACACACACACACACACACACACACACACAGACACAAAGCAACTGAGTACATAGGCGAACCGCGAATAGGCCAATCGACAAAAGCACGTTCACTGAGTTCACTGACAGGCGAAACAGAACATGCGAATCGGGACGACGCCACCCCGAAAAAACAGACAATGGAACCTTTAACTCTCTCCATACGAACGGCGAATGAGAGATGTTAACAGCGTTTCATCCCAATTACCATCATCAAAATATTGCAAGCGGAACGCTCTTATACTGAAGAGGTGAATGTTGACAAAGAATACCACAGTTCTGACGACGGAAGCTAAAGGTTGGGTCATAGAGACACCCACTGGACATCCGAGGATTCTGTGTAGAGGAGAAGAGAGGACTGGCCGTACTGAGTGAGTTAAACCTGTCAGTCACACCTGTGCTAACCTGGGTAGGTGGGTGGGTGTGTCAGGCACAACTGACCGACACTCCTGTCCCACCTTCCATACCACTCTGGCCAGGGACAGCTGTTCTTCACAGGTACAGGTACAGAATTTGGGACTTTAAAAAAAAAAAAAATTTGAAGCTTTTTTGGCTTTTCAACGTACGTCCCTTCTTAATATAGAAATAGTTTAGGGTTGCGTACATGCATATGAATTTTTTTTTTAAATGATCATTCATCAAAACCGAATGGTTTTATTAATGATTTAGAGTCATTGTCTAGAAGATTCTTGAACTGGTCAATAGTTTTAGCTGTTTTTGTTGAATGTTTCAGTGCATTCCATCCTTTCACTTGCTCTAAAGCTAAAAGAAAACTTACGAATATTTGTTCTGCAAATTTTTTGTGAAAAGGTTAGTATTTGAACTTGTGGTAACATGGAGTTTGTTTCACAGTGTGAGCAATGATTTTACATAAATGTCATCAGTTTCACCCTTCTCTTCTCTGCAGTCGATATTATCTTGTAGGACTGAGCGCACACGTGGCAGGTTATTATTTTTTTTATATTTTTTATTTTATTTTATTGTTTTATATATTTCACCACCATTCGGATAAGACAATAAATCGAGGTCCAATGTGAGAACGCACTTGACGTACCGAAAAAAAAAAAAAAAAAAAAAAAAAAAAAAGAATCCATGGCAACAAAAGTGTTGTCCTCTGGCAAAATTATGTAGACGAAATCCACTCTGATTGGTATACAAAATATATATATATCTTTCAGGACAAAGCGTAAACGTAGTTGTGTAAGGCTATTATATATATATATATATATCGAGAGAGAGAGAGAGAGAGGATAAAAAAACAAAACAAAAAACAACACTGTCTGACTAACGACTAACGACTGGAACAAACTAACCACTAACATCAAGTATGCTTCCAATACCAACAACTTCAAGAACCTTATCGATAATCACAAAATTTTAAAAGACATCTGGTTTGACTCTGATGGTCCAAGATAATTGTAAATGGGTCTACTTAGACTGAGACAAGACCGATAACGACATAACACAAAGAAGGCCGTGAGGCCTTGTGCTAATCATAAATGAGGCGGAGCGTAAAAAGCCGTGAGGCTACGATGATCAACATCAGCCCCTGACCTGAACCTGAACCTGACAGCAAATATTTCGGCACTTGCCTTCTTCAATGCTTGTGAATGAAAGTGACGTATTATAGAAATACGTCATCACTACGATGACGTATTTCTACAATGACGTCAAATTCAGGCTGAATCCAGTTCGCCTGCCTTCAAGAGAGTGAGGGGGGGGGGGGGGGGGGGGGCAGAGAAAGAGAGAGGGAGAGAGAGAGAGGGGGACAGAGAGAGAGTGAGAGAGAGAGTGAGAGAGAGAGGGGGACAGAGAGAGAGAGGGTAGAGAGAGGGGGAGAGATAGGGAGAGAGAGAGAGAGTAAGAGGGGGGGGGCAGAGAAAGAGAGAGAGGAGAGAGAATGAGTGAGAGAGAGAGAGAGAGAGGGAAAGAGAGGATACAGAGAGAGTGTGAGAGAAAGAGTGTGAGAGAGAGAGGGGGGGGACAGACACACACACACACAGAGGGAGAGTGTGTGTGTGTGTGAGAGAGAGAGAGAGAGGGGGGGGGGACAGACACACACAGAGAGAGGGAGAGAGTGTGTGTGTGACAAAGAGAGAGAGGATATCAGTGTGTGTGTGAGAGAGAGTGTGAGAAAGAGAGTGTGTGTGTGAGAGAGAGAGGGGGGGGACAGACACAGAGAGAGAGAGAGAGAGAGAGAGAGAGAGAGTGTGTGTGTGTGACAAAGAGAGAGAGGATATCAGTGTGTGTGTGAGAGAGAGTGTGAGAGAGAGTGTGTGTGTGAGAGAGAGAGAGAGGGGGGGGGCAGACACACACAGAGAGAGGGAGAGAGTGTGTGTGTGACAAAGAGAGAGAGGATATCAGTGTGTGTGTGAGAGAGAGTATGAGAGAGAGAGTGTGTGTGTGTGAGAGAGAGAGGGGGGGCAGAGAAAGAGAGAGAGGGAGAGAGAGAGAGTGTGTGTGTGTGTGTGTGTGAGAGAGAGAGAGAGAGAGAGAGTGAGAGAAAGAGAGGGGGACAGAGACAGAGAGAGAGAGAGAGGGGAGAGAGTGAGTGGGAGAGAGACAGAGAGGGGATACAGAGTGTGTGTGTGAGAGAGAGAGAGAGTAGGGGGAGGGGACAGAGAAAGAGAGAGAGGGGGGGAGTGTGTGTGTGTATGTGTGCGTGAGAGACACTGACACTGACACTGACACTAGTTTATTGAATAGGCCACCGTCCCTTTCAATGAGGGTTGACAGTCGACAGATACATTATTATTTACACGAGGGGAAAAAAATTACATTTGTATATTTCGGACTGCTTTCAAGGTCTGGGATCTGACCTTAAAGGCATAGAAAAGAAACTTCGCAAAAACAAAAATAGAGAGATAGAGAGACACAGAGAGAGAGAGACAGAAGAGTGTGAGAGAGAGGGGGGTGCAGAGAGAGAGAGAGAGAGAGAGGGGGGGGGGGGCAGAGTGAGAGAGAGCGGGAGAGAGAGAGAGGATACAGTGTGTGTGTGTGTGTGTGTGTGAGAGAGAGAGAGTGTGTGTGTGAGAGAGAGTGGGGGGCGGAGGGGGGGAGAGAAAGAGAGAGAGAGGGGGGGGAGGAGAGAGAGAGAGAGAGAGAGAGTGTGTGTGTATATGTGTGTGTGTGAGAGAGAGAGAGCAAGAGATTTCTCTGTGTGAAATTCGGGCTGCTCTATCCAGATGCCTGTCCTACCACCGAACTTGAAGAGCAGTAGGTTCATGGATAACACACCTATTTTTTTCCTGTGTGCAGTTCTTTGTTTTGTTTTTCCTGTCGAAGTGGGTTTTTCTACACAATTTTTGCCAGGTGCAACTCTTTTGTTACCGTGGGTTCTTTTACGTGCGTAAGTGCATGCTGCACACGGGACCTCGCTTTATCATCTCATCCGAATGACTAGCGTCCAGACCACCACTCAAGGTCTAATGGAGGGGGAGAAAGTATCGGCGGCTGAGCCGTGATTGGAACCAGCGCGCTCAGATTCTCTCACTTCCAACGCGGACGCGTTACCTCTAGGCCATCACTCCACTTACATGTATGACTGTTTTGTTTATCTACCGAGCCAAGTGTTAACCTGGGAGATCGGGGGGGTGGGGGGGTGGGAGGGGGGGGGAACTCCACCCTTTACCCACCAGGCGACATTACCGAGATTCGAAGTCCAGGAACCCTGCGACTGAAACTCCACTGCTTTAACCACTCGGCTATTCTCAACTTCAACTCGGTTTCTCAACTTCTCATTCCTGTTAACCCTTTCACCGCCAGTCGATTTACAGTGCAAAATTCCCTTGCGCTACAAACACAGAAAATACGGAGTCTAAGAATAGCTGGGGATTCCCCCTGTGATGTGTAGAAAATATGGCCTGTCCTACCACCGAACTTGAAGAGCAGTAGGTTCATGGATAACACACCTATGATCTGGTCACCCTTCAGTGACATGGGTCCTCTACCTAGCTGCTGCACAGAAATGTGAGTTTGGCAGTGAAAGGGTTAATCAAGCAAAACCACCCATTTTGCCTGGGGCAGTCCATATCGTTTTCCACACAACCAACCCCACCCCCCACCCAAACCCTGACACCAGCTAATAAATCAATTCCGTTCGTATTCTCGCACAAACGTTCTGATTCAGCTGACACGTAGAATTATTACAGCTGCACCGTTTCACTGTACCACCCGTTGCCCTTCACACACACACACACACACACATATACACACACACGCACACACACACACACACGCGCGCGCGCGCGCACGCACGCACACACATACACGCGCACGCACGCACACACACACACACGCGCACGCACGCACACACACTCTTTCTCTCTCTCACACACACACATGTACGCACACAAAAAAACAACAACACACACACACACACGAGAACGCACACACACACACACACACACACGCACACACACACACACACACCAGCTTCTACAGCTCACACACACACACACACACACATATATATATATGTTTGTCATCAGCTTTGACAGCTCTCTCTCTCTCTCTCTCTCTCTCTCTCACACACATATATATTTTAACACACACACACACACACACACACACATATATATATATATATATATATATATATATATATAAACACACATATATCTATATAAACACACACACACACACACACACACACACACAACAACAAAAAAACGCAAAAAAACCACGCATACATATACACCCCCCTACACACACACACACACACACACACACACATTTGTCACCAGCGGTTCATCCAAAGGCCAAGAATCCTGCATGGGATTAACAGGCTAAGCAACCCATGAATTTTGATCGACGGGAGTGGAAACGGATAAAGATATCAATCACTAATAATGGAAAGTAATTTATGCTGAGGCAGATACTGATAAAAGAAAACTAGGCGAGGAGGAGGAGAAGAAGGAGAAGAAGGAGAAGAAGGAGGAGGAGGAGGAGGAGGAGGAGAGACACTTTTGTACACTTCTGACTCTTTACTGTCTGTAGCTTAGGAGCCCATACGGCAGGGGTGGGGGTGGGGGCGGGGATACAGGGTGAAGCTACATTCTCATTATATTCAAGGCAGGTCCACTTCCTTTGCGTTAGCTGTGCTTGACTATGTGTGTATACATATGTATGTGTACATAACTACATTCATGTATATGAATGTGTATTGTGTGTGCGTGAGTTTATGTAAGTTTGTGCCTGCCTATGTGTGCGTATGTGTTAGGGTAGCTGTTAGATACACATGTATTGTTAAAATGTATGTATGCAGTGTGTGTGTGTGTGTGTGTGTGTGTGTGTGTGTGTGTGTGTGTGTGTGTGTGTGTAGTCACATTTTGGTGTGTGTATGTAACATAGATGTAATGTTTTATGTTAACAAAGCGTTTTTGTAAAGCACCTAGAGCAGATTTCTGGACAGTGTGCTATATAAGTATCCATTATTATTATTATAATTATTAATCATCTGAAAAAAAAAGTAAAACAAAAGAAAAATCACAAACACACCAAATATTACGAAGGTTATATAAAGCAAACAACCAACCAACAAATTACACCGAAAACATCATCATCAGATCAACCATCCAAATACGAATTCTAGCTGCTTATATATATATATATTTTTTTTTTTCTTCTTTCAAAATAATAATTGGAGAAACCGTTAATGTTTGCACTTACTTTGTATTAACAGGCGTTTTGATAATTTTTTTCTTCTTTTCCGAATATTTACTGCCTTTGAGAAGTATTTCGCAACTGAGAGTGAGAGGATAATGTTTTCGTCATTTGATGTTAAAACACTGACCAGATCTTAAAAAGAGAGTACACTTTTCCCGAACCTCCTCGTAACCTTTGCAACTGAACATGAAAATTAAATTAATCTTTCTCATATTATTTACCCTCGCCAGGGGAGTGTGTGTGTGTGTGTGTGTGTGTGTGTGTGTGTGTGTGTGTGTGTGTGAGAGAGAGAGAGAGAGAGAGAGAGAGAGAGAGAGAGAGAGAGAGAGAGAAATGTGTTATTCCTCGCTATAATGTGTGACCCCCTCACTATGCTATATGACCCCTCACTATGCTGTATGACCCCTCACCGTGCTGTGTGACCCCATAACTATCCTATATGACCCCTCGCTGTGCTGTGTGACCCCATAACTATCCTATATGACCCCTCGCTATGCTGTGTGACCCCATAACTATCCTATATGACCCCTCACTGTGCTGTGTGACCCCATATCTATCCTATATGACCCCTCGCTATGCTGTGTGACCCCATATCTATCCTATATGACCCCTCACTGTGCTGTGTGACCCCATAACTATCCTATATGACCCCTCACTGTGCTGTGTGACCCCATAACTATCCTATATGACCCCTCGCTATGCTGTGTGACCCCATATCTATCCTATATGACCCCTCATTGTGCTGTGACCCCATAACTATCCTATATGACCCCTCGCTGTGCTGTGTGACCCCTCGCTATGCTGTGTGACCCCCCACTATAATGAGTAGTCCCTCGCTATGCTGTGTGACCCCCCCACTATAATGTGTAATCCCTCGCTATGCTGTGTGACCCCTCAGTATGCGTGTGGTTCCTCGCTAGGGTGCTGTGACCCCCCCCCCCCCCCACTATGGTATATGACCCTTTCTTTCTGCTGTATGACCCTCACTATGCTGTGTGACCCCCCACTATAATGTGTGACCCCTCGCTCTCATGTGTGACCCCGCCCCCCCGCCGCCACACACGCCCCCCTCACTATGTTTTGTGACCCTCACTATGCTGTGTGACCCCCTCACTATCTCTGTGATCCCTTCACTATAATCTGTGACCCTCCTCACTATGCTACCTGACCCCATCATTATGCTCTGTGACCCCCTCGCTATGTTATATGACCCCTCACTGTTATACGACCCCTCACTATGCTGTATGACCCCTCGTTATATTGTATGACCCCCCCCCACACACACACACTATGCTATACGACCCCACTATGCTACATGACCCTCGCTATACTGTGTGACACCCTCACTATGTTCTGTGACCCCTCGCTAAGCTGTGTGATCCCTCACTATAATGTGCGACTCCCCCATACTATGCTATACGACCCCCCACTATCCTACACGACCCCAACTATGCTACATGACCCTCACTATACTGTGTGACTCCATCACTATGCTCTGTGACAACCCCCCACCCCACCCCTCCTCACTATAATGCGAGCCCCCACTTTCACTTTTATCGACAGTACACCGGCAGTCGACAAGCGCCGTGCCTACGCACTGGCTGACTAGGCGAGTATCGATCTCCAACCACCTGTGACCAGAACACCAATGACAAAAGAATAAAAAGCGATCGATCACAACCAGCCACCGTGCACCAGCTATGTTTACTTCGTACGCGTTAATGCCTACACGCAAGTACGAAGACAGATTTTCAGTAAAAGCTTTGCCGCAGCGGTGTAAAGTGTTCCAAACAGCTCCCACGATTATCTTGGAACATAGAATTGTGTGTGTGTGTGTGTGTGTGTGTGTGTGTGTGTGTGTGTGTGTGTGTGTGTGTGTGTGTGTGTGTGTCCGTCCGTCTGTCTGTCTGTCTGTCTGTTCGAGCAAGTCTGTACAATGCCTGACCGGGAAGAGTATGTCTGTGCTCGATGAACATTTGCAAACGATTCACACACACACACGCACACACACACACACACACATACACACACACAACAACAACAACAACACCCGCTCATTTTATTTCATAATCAGCCAGACCTGAAACCTCACCACCACATCCCCCCCCTCCAAACACACACACACTCCCCCCCACCCCCTCCGTCCCCCCTTTCCCCTCCTCCCACAACGACGTCTCCCATACCACCCTCCTACATTCAACCCCTCCCCCCCCACCACCATCTATTCCATCCTCAGCACACCACTCTTCATCCCAAATCCTCCTGGACTGCACCAAACTCAGCACGTCGCTCGTCAAACAGTTATCAAAAGGTGTTCAGGAATCAATTGAGTCATTCAAACCAAGGAATCCGTGTCAGGGAGAGATCGGAAGAGACAGGAGCATGTGGGAGGGGGGAGAGGGGAGGGGGGGGGGAGCGGGAGGTAAGAGGAGGAGGAAGATAAGAATAGAGTAGAATAGAAACAGAATAGAATAGAATAGAACATGTCTTTATTACCAAGTGTACCGGGGTCACAAGAAATATTGTGGGGGTAGGGGGGGGGGGAGGGGGAAGTAAGAGGAGGAGGAAGATAAGAATAGAATAGAATAGAATAGAATATGTCTTTATTACCAAGTGTACCGGGGTCACAAGGAATATTGGAGGGGAGGGGGGCACGGGGGAGGGGGGACGGGGGGGGGGAGGGGGGGGGGAAGGGGGAGGTAAGAGGAGGAGGAGGAAGATAAGAATAGAATAGAATGGAATATGTCTTTATTACCAAGTGTACCGGGGTCACAAGGAATATTGTGGGGGAGAGGGGGGGGGGGAGGGGGAGGTACGAGGAGGAGGAAAATAAGAATAGAATAGAATAGAATGGAATATGTCTTTATTACCAAGTGTACCGGGGTCACAAGGAATAATTATTGGGGGGTGGGGGTGGGGGGATAGTACATAACAAGATAAGGACTTCTTCTTCTTCTTCGTTCGTGAGCTGCAACTCCCACGTTCACTCGTATGTACACGAGTGGGCTTTTACGTGTATGACCGTTTTTAATCCCGTCATGTAGGCAGCCATACTCCGTTTTCGGGGGTGTGCATGCTGGGTATGTTCTTGTTTCCATAACCCACCGAACGCTGACGTGGATTTCAGGATCTTTAACGTGCGTATTTGATCTTCTGCTTGCGGTATACACACGAAAAGGGGTTCAGGCACTAAGCAGGTCTGCACATAATTATGTTGACCTGGGAGATCGGAAAAATCTCCACCCTTTACCTACCCACCAGGCGCCGTCACCGAGATTCGAACCCGGGACCCTCAGATTGAAAGTCCACTCGGCTACTGCGCCCCCGTCTGGAAGATATGGGCGATAAGGAGCAGGAGAAGCTGAAGGAGGAGGAGGAAGAAGATGAAGAGGAGGAGGAAGAGGGGGAGGAGGAAGAGGAGAAGAAGTAGGTGGAAGGAGGAAGGAGGAGGTGGAGGAAGAAGAGGAGGAGGTGAAGAAGGAGGACGGCAAGGAGGAGAAGAAGGATAATGAAGACGAATAGGAGGAAAAGGAAGAGGAGGCGAAGGAGGAGGAAGAGGAGGAAGATGAAGAGGGGGAAGAGGAGGAGGTATGAGGAGGAAGGAGGGATGGTGGAGGAAGAAGAGGAGGAGGAAGATGAGGAAGAAGATGAGGAAGAAGAGGATGACGACGACGAGAGAGGATGAAGAGAGGGGTGGGGAGGAAGAAGAGGAGGAGGAAGATGAGGAAGAAGAGGATGACGACGACGAGAGAGGAAGAAGAGGAGGGTGGGGAGGAAGAAGAAGAGGAGGAAGAAGATGAGGAAGAAGAGGATGACGACGAGAGAGGAGGAAAAGGAGGACGAGGAGAGAAGGGGGAAGAGGAGGAGGAGGGAGGAGGAAGCAGAAGAAGAAGAGATATTGGAGGAAGAAGGCAAGCAGAGATATGAAGCTGAATTATTCATGACTTTTTTTTCTTCTTCTTCCAAACATCTAATATCACGCAGCAAGGCGTCCACCTGAACCATTAGCCTGAAGGGAAAATGTGATTGTGTGAAATACGTTTTGCGGGAGAGGGAGGGTGGGGTGGGGAAAGAGCGAGAGAGAGGGAGACAGAGGGAGAGAGAGAGGCAGACAGAGAGAGAAAGAGAGAGAGAAAGAGAGAGAAAAACGGACAGGAACTGAGAGAGAGAGAGACAGAGAGAGAGAGAGAGGGAGAGAGAGAGAGAGAGAGAGAGAAACGGACAGGGAGAGAGAGAGAGAGAGAGAGAGAGAGAGAGAGAGCGAAAGAGAACGAGAGAGAGACAGAGACAGACAGACAGAGAGTGGGAGACAGACAGACAGAGAGAGAGAAAGAGGCAGAGACAGAGAGAGAGAGAGGGCGACAGAGAGAGAGAGAGAGAGACAGAGAAACACAGAGAGACAGAGAGAGAGACAGAGACAGAGAAACACAGAGAGTTGGCTTAAGATAGGGTTATGAAACATGCATGTATTCAAAATTCTGAGCTGTTGACAAGGAGCGATTTGGACACAGACAGACAGACAGAGACATGCAGAAAGAACAAATCAAGGACAGAGAAAGAGAGAGGGAAAGAGATACACAGGGCAGACAGACAGACAGACAGGACAGGACAGACAGAGACAGGCAGAAAGAACAAACCAAGGACAAATACAGAAAGAGACAGAGAGAGACAGAGACACAGAGAGAGAGAGAGATATAGACAGGGCAGACCACAGAATACTAAACAGGCAGAAGGGACATTCCTTCTTCGTGCGATCGGAAAACGCGTTCCGGTTGGCCAAGGCGTCCGCCATCTTGTTTACCCTGTAACTCGTGAGAGGCGGCGTCGCACACACACACACACACGCCTAATGTCGGAGTCATTGGAAAGTCGCTTTCCAAGTTTCGTTTTACCACACACTGATTTTGAGTGTACTATCTGTTTCTTTCTATGTGCTTCTGACCAGATAAATTCGGCTGTGCACATACTTGACTGAATCAGAGTTCGCTAGATTGCGCCGATCGACTGATTGCGCGTAACACTAACAGGCGGAGTTTGCAAGGAAAGAGGAGGGGTGGGGATGGTGTCCGCGTTGTTTCTGCAGTTCATTACATTTACCCTATAACACCCGTAAAGAAGCTGAATATGACTGAGTCTATTCATCACTGGGCCAAAGTATTTTAGGCCTACTGGCAAACTCTAGCCTGTGATTACATTGTCAGTCACTTCAGATGAATCTGTGTGCATGTTTGTAACGCGAATGAGACTGTGAGTGTATGTATGCGTGTTTGGATAACATTCCTCTTCAGCATTAAAAACATACAAGGACACATTTTTCATTATAACAGCAAAACCCCTTATAGGCGGTCACTGTATGAGCAGTACCAGTGGGATGGTTCTCACATGGAGTTTTCCACCTCAAACGAGGAAGAAAAAGAAGAAGGCAATTCAGTGTTTCCAAGCACTTTTGTTTCCTATATTTATGAATTCAAACTTCTTTTGAGAGGCCGCCTCTAATTTACAGCCACTACTTCCTGGCTAAAGGGGTGGCCGCCCAAGAGAGGATTTACTGTATATTATTGTATTAAAAAGCATTGTATTAAAATAGTGTACTCACATCAATGCACCTTCCTCGATCAGCCACAGAATTGTGAATGTCACAGAATGTAGAGTAGGCATCACTGTCAGTGTCAATCTAACATTTTTCACCCAAACAACAGATAATGAAGATTACTGTCATTTGACACATTTCACAAATAGGTCACTGTATCGTGCACTGCCAGTGTTGCTCAGATTATAAATAAATCCTCAGAGTATCACACAGTCAATGTCATACATTGCACAGATAGGGAAATCCTAATAGCATTATACTGCCACCAGTGTCAGTGTCACACACACGTTGCAGAGATAGGGAAATCCTTAGAGTGTCATATACTGTCACCAGTTATTCTCTAACTGAAGAATATGTTCACTATGTTTCTTCTTCAACTTTTTCTTGCCTTCCTGTGATGTCTTCAACTTCCTCTGCAGGCTTTTATTTTCTTTCTTCAAAGCGTCAAAAGCCTGCTTGGTTTTCTCAAGTTCTTTCATTAGAGTGTCACTGTCAATTCTGGGCTCTTTAGCAGGTGGTTCATCAAGTGGTGCCACATCACTGACATTACTGCTGTTGGTACAAGGGCTGGCTTCAGAATCTGAATCGGAATGTTGTCTTTTTCGTTTATCTATTGCCACAATGACGTCTCTCTTCTTTGGTTGAGGTCGTCGACAATCTAGAGAGGGAGGAGGATTTGAGCAGGTGACGAGGGTAGGGACTGCAGTTGGAAGGAGTCTAGATTCCTGAATGTTCGTCGGGCAGTTGAAAGCCTTCTCCTCAAAGCGCACTGAGCACACCTGTTTCCTCTTGATGTTGGAGATGTTGACGTCAGCTCGTCGGATGTTGATGACCCATTTCTGGCATCTTAAAAAAAAAAAGAAGTATTTTTATTTACTCACACCGTGACAGTGCACTCATACATAAAACCTCTCACCAACTCTTATGGAAAAATGTGGTGCACAAAAAAGACATCCATACTGAAATACACACACACACACACACACACTCTCTCTCTCTCTCTCTCTCACACACACACACACACACATTATTTTGTTCCAGTGTTTCCGCAGAGCAGCAGACTCTTTACTCCGGCTAGTATAAACAATGCCCAGAATCAGCCAGAACTGCTTGTTTTCTACGACTCAATTTCTGTCTGTACTTTAAGACACTTTGAAAGCCCCCCCCACCCCCCCCCCCACCCCCCACCCCCCTTCTCCGCACCATCAGCGGTTTCCTCACAGGCGATACATTTCTCCCGAAGCAACGCAGATGTCTTATCACAGGAAAATATAAACATCAACGTAGGCTGAGTCTGCGAAGCTTGGCCTCCCATGGAGAATGCCCAAACTGAAAAGAAAAAGATATGAACTTACCGTTCTCTTTCCGTCTCTGGGTTGGGAAAATTAAACATCCACACAGTTCTGCCCGTCCTTTCATCGATGCTGGTTTTGCAGTTATTACTGCAGTTAATTACACAGAAATACTTCGCACCACGTGTTGATACTGTTGAAATAGCCGCCATCGCAAATCGTGTACAGGGATAACAAAATGGCGGCCCGAGTATGTACGGAAACTAACGGAACATACCGAAGGCGCGTATGTCCGTTCTGCCTCTTTAGTATTCTGTGGGGCAGACAGACAGACAGGACAGGACAGACAGAGACGGGCAGAAGATGGGAGACAGAAAGGAGAGACAGACATACGGACAGAGACAGGCGGAAAGATAATGAGACAGACAGAGACAGAGAGAGAGAGAGAGAGAGTGATAGAGAGAGAGAGTGAGACAGAGAGTGAGAGAGATAGAGATAGAGAGTGACATATTGAGAGAGAGACAGAAAGAGAGAGAGAGAGAAGGTGAGAGACGGACAGACAGAGAGACCGACTAGGAAGACAGATAGATAGACAGACTGGGCAGGTCAGGACAGACACACAGGACAGACAGACAGACAGAAAGACGAACAAACAAACGTACAGACAGACAGAGAGACGTACAGATAGACAGATCAGCTGACAGACAGACACAACCAGACAGACACAGATAGACAGAAGAATGCAGCGTCACCCATTTCTTTTCCCTTTTCTGGATTTCTCAACACAATTTAGCCAGGACAGCTCTCCTCTTGGGATCCTTGCATTCCAGTATCGCATCGTATCGCATCGTATCGTATCGTATCGTATCGTATGTATCGCGTATCGTATTGTATCGCATCGTATCGTATCGAAGGTATCGCATCGGATTGTATCGCATCGCATCGCATCGTACCGTATCGTATCCGTATCGTATCGGGTCGTAGCGCATCACATCGTATCGTATCGTATCGTATCGTATCATGTCGTGTCGTGTGGTATCGGATCGCATCGTATCGTATCGAAGGTATCGCATCGGATTGTATCGCATCGTATCGTATCGGGTCGTAGCGCATCACATCGTATCGTATCACATCGCGTCGTATCGTATCGCATCGTATCGTATCGTATCGCATTATTGTCACAACGTATCTCTCAATGTGAAATTCGGGCTGCTCTCCCCAGGGTGAGAACGTCGCTACAAACAGTGCAACGACGCCTTTTTTTTCATCAGCATGCAAGCGCAAGTGCATTTGTTTTCCTATCAAAGTGGTGTTTTTTTTTCCACAGAATTTTGTCACGGACAGCCCTTTTGTTGCCGTGGGTTCTTTTACGTACGGTAGGTGCCTACTACTCACGGAACGTCGGTTTATCGCCTCATCCGAATGACTAGCATCCAGACCACCACTTAAGGTCTAGTGGCGGGGAATGGGTTAAATACAGACTAGTGTAGGATTTAATGGGTTAAAGAAGTGCATGTCTGCTGCAAACAGGACCTGGGTTTATCGCCTAATCCGAATGACTAGCGTTCAGATCACCACTTGAGGTCTAGTTGGGGGTGGGGGGTAAATACTGACTAGTATCAGTATCAGTAGCTCAAGGAGGCGTGACTGCGTTCGGACAAATCCATATACGCTACGCCACATGCCAAGCAGATGCCTGACGGACCAGCAGCGTAACCCAACGCGCTTAAATACTGGCCAGTGTGGGATTTGGTGCGTGAGCGAAGTTCATGTCTACTGCACAAGGGACCTAGGTTCATCGCATCATCCGAATGACTACCGTTCAGACCACCACTTGAGGTCTAGTTGAGGAGAGGGGAGTGAGGGTGGGGGGGTAAATACTGACCAGTGTGGGATTTGACGCGTTAAAGAAGTGCATGTCTGCTGCAAACGGGACCTGCGTTCATCGCATCATCCGAATGACTAGCGTTCAGACCACCACTTAAAGTCTAGTGGAGGGGGTTGGGGGGAGGGGATTAAACAGACTAGTGCAGGACTTGATCAGTTAAAGAAGTGCATGTCTGCTGCACAAGGGACCTGGGTTCAATCGCATCATCCGAATGACTAGCGTTCAGACCTCCACTGAAGGTCTAGTGGAGGCGGGGTGGGGGTGTGTGGGTGGGATTAAATACTAAATAGCGTTGGAATGACTAGCGTTCAGACCACGTCACCACCACTTCAGGACTAGTGGAAGGGGTGTGTGTGGGGGGGTGGGGGGGTGGGGGCGTTGGGGGGGGGATTATATACTGACCATTGTGGAATTTGATGAGTTACTTAACGTCTACTGCACAAAGGACCTGAGTTCATCGCCTCATCCGAAAGGCAAGCACCCTAAGCAGTTCTCAAAGTCAAGGGAGGGTGGTGAGGGGGTGGGGGAAAGGCAGGGGGGGAAGGAGAAGAGGATGGGAGCTGGGGAGAGGGCAGGGGGGGTGCGGGAGGGGGGGGGGAGGGGAGGGGGCGATTGGAAATACAAAACCTTGTGGTCCGTGTAGAAGTTTGAACCCGATAGACCCCCGCTTTTCTACACGTACACTCAGGCTGCTCAGTTCCATCTGTTGAAAAGATTGATCGTGAAATCAACACACACCTTTCGTCAGTCACAGCTGTGTGTGTGTGTGTGTGTGTAGGGAGAGGGGGAGGAAGAGGCGGAGGGGGGGGGGGGGGTCTGTTGGTGTTTTCTTTCATCTTTTCTATCTTTCCTAAGATGAGTGCGTGCGTGCGTGCGTGCGTGCGTGCGTGCGTGCGTGTGTGTGTGTGTGTGTGTGTGTGTGTGTGTAAGCGTGCGCGCGCGCTAAAAAAAACGAACGGGGATAAACTCTCTCTCTCTCGTCACTCTAGCAAGCACACACTCACACATACGTGCACGCGCACAACCGTACAGCTACACATGCACATATATTATAAACGTATACTGACATACACATACACGCACAAGCACACGTACAAGCACGCACGCGCGCGCACGCACGCACGCACACACACATGCCTGTGCGCACACGTGCACACACACTTGCACGCACACACACACACACACACACACTACTGACACGAAATATTCTAAGTGTTAATGATATATATATTAATTTAATCTGTTTTCTTCTTCTTCTTCTCTCTCTCTCTCTTTTAATGCATATGATACATAAATCAGACATGCAATACATGAACGTCATATAAAAACACAACAATATTAAACTTCAAAGACAATATTGAAATCGTTCGTTGTTTTTTGTTTTGTTTTTCTTAATCGGTATGCATCTATTCCTTCCACATCCAGTTGAAAAGGATCATCATCATCATCATCATCATCATCATCATCTTCTTCTTTTTCGTTCGTGAGCTGCAACTCCCACGTTCACTCGTATGCACACTAGTGGGCTTTTACGTGTATGACCGTATGGGTTTTTTTTGTTTTTTTTTAACACCGCCGTGTAGGCAGGCATTCTCCGTTTTCGGGGGGTAATTGAACAGGATGAAACTGAAGAAAGAAAACACACCCTCTCTCACACGCACATAGGCTTACACATACACGAAATTGATCATACAATGTTTAGTTATTAGGCTGAATTTACTCAAATTTATCCCCAAAATAATTCACATACACAGAATGGCCACAATATTTATCATACAATTTTAAGTTATTAGGTTGAATTTACTCAAATTTACCCAAAAAATATTTCTCATACACAGACTGGCCACAATATTTGTCATACAATGTTTACTTATAATGGTTGAATTTAGTCAAATTAAAAAAAAAAAAAAAATCTTTCACATACACGGACTGTTCATAATATTTATCATACAATTTAAAGTAATTAGGTTGAATTTACTCAAATTTACCCCCCCCCCCCCCCCCCGCCCCGAAAAAAAAAATCAAACAAACAAAAAACAACAAAAAGCAAACAAAACAACAACAACAAAAAACAAAACACCAACAACAAATTTGATACTGGAAAAAACAATCTGCAAATCATATAAGGAGATTTAACAAAAGTATATACATAAACTATTGTTCCTGGAGTACATAATTATATTTCGTATCTCTGCGTACTTTGGGACAGTCCACAATGAAACAGCATTATTTTGCTACTGCTCATCTGTCAAATATTTACAAAATCTTTACAAAATCTTCCTCTAAGGAACACACACACACATGCGCGCGCGCACACACACACACACGCACACACACACATGCGTAAACGTTAAACAGTTCGCCATGACTGTCACACTGAAAATCAAGAACCAACACTGACACAACCAACACAGAATACTGCAAGTGGGGGGTCGTTGGGGGGGGGGGTGGGGGTGGGGGAGGGGGGTTGTGGAGTTTTTATCCACCAGGTTACAGTCTATCCAAGGATGACAGGGCAGACTCCATCCACCAGGTCAGAGTTTAGCCGAGAAGGGTACGGGAGTTTTTATCTGCTAGGTCAGAGTTTAGCCAAGGAGGGCAGGGCAAGGTAGTTTATCCACCAGGTCAGAAATTAGCCAAGCAGGGCAACGGAGATTTTATCCACCAGGTAAGAGTTTAGAGCAGGGCACGTTATACCCACCAAGACAAAGTTTAGTCATGGACAGAAACGCAGAGGAGTTTTCATCCACCAGGTCAGAGTTCAGCGGAGGAGGGCAGGGGAGTTTTTATCCACCAGGTCAGAGGATGGCAAAGGATTTTTATTTTTATCCACCATGAGAAAGTTTAGCCAAGGAGGGCAGGGGAGAGTTTATCCATCAGGTCAGGGTTTAGCCAAGAAGAGCAGCGCAGGACGGGTTATATCCAGAGTTTAGCCGAAGAGGGCAAGGGAGTTTTTATTCACCAGGACAAAGTTTATCCAAGGTGGGCAAAGGAGTTTTTATCCAGCAGGTAAAGGTTTAGCAGAGGAAGGCAGGCTCTATCCACAAGGTTACAGTTCATTCAAGGAGAGCAGGCAGGAGTTTTTATCAACCAGGGGCCGTATTTCAAGAGAACATCATGCCTGAGGGTAAAGGTGTACCTGCGGGTAATCTGCCTGAGGCAAGGCAAACTGCCCAAGGGTAAGCAAGATCCAGCATTCATGAACACAAGAGTCTACCCGTGTGTCTACAAACCTGAAGGCAATTTGCCCTTACTACCTGCCATGGGTGACTGCCCACGAAGCAGAGGTAAATATGGCGGATCCTTTTGCAGCGTTTTTCTTTCTTTTTTTAAATTTTTTAAAAAGGGAAAACAGGCGTGCTTTACGGATAGCACCTGTTTTGCGAACTCTCTCAACAATGTTCTGAGCTGTGGTGTGATGACAAGTGAAACTGAGAGCATGTGCAGACGGGAATCATTGGGATTTTTAAAAAAAAATGACGATGGGTTAGCTGTCTGAACGAACCGCGTGTGTCTTGAATACGAAGATAACTTATCCTTCAAGGTAAACTGTACCCGCGGGTCCCAACCATGTCAAAGATAACTTGCCTGAAGGCAAAATGAATTTTGTCTTGAATACGGCCCCACGTTACAGGAGGAGGGCAGGGCAGGACAGAGAAGGCTGTATCCGCCAGGTCAGAGTTTAGCCGAAGAGGGCACCGGAGGCTCTCCCTCCAGCCCCATGTCATACTCCGGGTCAGCGGTCAGCTGGGAACGGCCGAAGCGCGCGTGCGTTGCGAGGTCGAACATGGTGGTCCTGACGGCAGGGACGGTGAACATGGCCGCCATCCAACGGTGAAGGAGCGGGAACTGGCTCGCGCTCACCCCGACAGGGCCGAAGTCGGTGACCTGCTGGAGGAGGCTGTCTTGTTGGAGGGGCGTGGTCTGTTGGGTTGTGGTGGTGGTGGTGGTGGTGGTGGTGCGGGAGGCTGAGGGATCGTTGCTGTCGTTGTCTTCGTTCAGCATGGGCAGGCGTTCGAACCACGGCCACAGCATGTAGTCCACCATGGCCGGTCCACTGCCTGTCACGTGGCCAGTGACGTCATCACACACATGCACGCACTCACGGACAAACACACACACTGGAACATGTTTGTTGTTTCTTTGAAACGCGTGACCTTGGCATGGTGTGAATCTGTGTGGTTCTGTACGTGTGTGTGTGGGGGGAGGGGGAGGAGGGGTTCGACGGTGGGGAGGGGGGGGGGCAGGGTGATATGTGGTTGCGTGTGTGGTTGTGAGTTTGCCGGGTGGAAGGGGGTTGCGGGGGTGGGGGTGTGGGGGTGGGGTGAATGAATGTGTGCAGCCACGAATTTCACACAGATAGTTATGTTGTGACAAAGAGTAATACAATAAAAAAAAATTAATACAATACGATACATTACAATGCAACACAATACAATACGATGGAGTTCCGGCTTAGCGGAAACGTGTCCACCCAGGAGGCGAGATAATCCTACTGCACAGGATCCAATCCCACACTCTCCGGAACTTTCTCCCCGTCCACTGGACCTTGAGTGGTGGTCTGGACGCCAGTCATCTAGACGAGGCGAAAAAGCGAGGTCCCGTGTGCAGTATGATTGACTGATTGATATGGATACTTATTTTGCGCCTATCCTCGGTCGGAGACCAAGCTCTAAGCGCTTTACAAACACGGAGTCATTTACACAACTGGCTGCCTACCTGGGTAGAGCCGACGAACGGCTGCCATTGGGCGCTCATCATTCGTTTCCTGTGTCATTCAATCAGATTTCACTGAGGCAAGCACACTTACACACTCACACAAACATGTAACATTTAACATTTTACGTGTATGGCCCTTTTCTTTATTTACCCCACCATGTAGGCAGCCATACTCCGTTTTCGGGGTTTGTGCATGCTGGGTATGTTCTTGTTTCCATAACCCACTGAACGCTGACATGGATTACAGGATCTTTAACGTGCGTATTTGATCTTCTGCGTGTGTATACACATGAAGGGGGTTCAGGCACTGGCAGGTCTGCACATATGTTGACCTGAGAGATCGGAAAAATCTCTACCCGACTGCAACGGAGAAACCATTGATAATACAGCTCTCAGTTTTGTATCATCCTCACAACGTACCTCCAAAAAAGGGACCGTCGGGAAGCCGCCTCTTCAGCTTAGCCTCGTAGATGGTGAAGCCCTTGTGGAAGGTGACTCTGGCCTCCTGGCTGCTGCCTTCCGTGAACAGCATCTGGTAGGTGGCCATCATCAGCTGGCACAACACACACACCATGCCTGTTTGAATGACGACAATGATGACGACGATGATGATGATGGTGATGATGATGGTGATGGTGATGGTGGTGTTGGTGGTGATGATGATGGTGATGATGATGGTGATGATGGTGGTGGTGGTGGTGGTGGTGGTGACGATGATGATGATGGTGGTGTCACCGAATGTTGACATGGGTTATGGAATCTTAAACATGATCATCTGCTTGTGTATACACACAAAGGGGGGGTTCAGGCACATGCAGATCTGCACATATGTTGACCTGGGAGATCGGAAAAATCTCCACCCTTTACCCACCAGGCGCCGTTACCGAGATTCGAACCCGGGACCCTCAGACTGAAAGTCCAACGCTTTGACCACTCGGCTACTGCGCCCGTCAAATCAAATCAAATCAAATCACCAGCCTTCGGGTGTACCTACCTTGTCACAGAAATCGGGCAGCAGGCGGTCGCGGGCTTTCCTGTAGGGGTCTGCCGGGGTGAGAGGACGCTGAGGAAAGACCTCATCCAGGTACTGGGACACGACCAGGGAGTCGAAGAGGACGCGGCCATCGGGGTGTTCCAGCACTGGCACCCTACCCTTGGGGTTCCGCTCCAGCAGCCAGGACGGCTTGCGCTTCAGGTGAACGTTGACTGTCTCGTACCTGCCCAGAGACAAAGGGGTTAAGGGCACTGATCTGAAAAAAAAAAATCATCCATCTGTTTTTAGGTCAGTGGATTAAGGGTTAAAGGTCCCACAGACCTTTCACAGGGGTTAAAGGTTAAAGGTCCCACAGACCTTTCACAGGGGTTAAAGGATAAAGGTCCCATTGACCTTTCACAGGGGGTAAAGGTTAAAGGTCCCACAGACCTTTCACAGGGGTTTAAGGTTAAAGGTCCCACATACCTTTCACAGGAGTTAAAGAACCCAAAGACCTTTCACAGGGGTTAAGTTTAAAGGTCCCACAGACCTTTCACAGGGGTTAAAGGTTAAAGGTCCCATAGACCTTTCACAGGGGTTAAAGGTAAAAGGGCCCACAGACCTTTCACAGGAGTTAAAGGTTAAAGGTCCCATAGACCTTTCACAGGGGTTAAAGGTTAAAGGTCCCACAGACCTCCGTATTATACTTGGGAACAGCTAAGAATGTTCCTAACGGTAAACTCCATATTATACTTGGGAACAGCTAAGAATGTTCCTAACGGTAAACTCCATATTAAAATTGGGGGCACTCTTAACTCTAAGCAAACCCGGAGGGGGTGGGGGGGATGTGTGTGTGCATCTGTCTATGTGTGTGTCTGTCTGTGTCTGTGTGTGTGTGTCTTTTGAATGTCTGTCTGTTTTCAGTACAATTGTGTGTGTGTGTGTGTGTGTGTGTGTGTGGATGTGTGTGTGTGTGTTTGTGTGTGTGTGCACATGTGTGTGTGTGTGTGTGTGTGCATGCGCATGTGTGTCTTCCCGAACTCCCCCTCCCCCCTCTTTTTTCTCTCTAATATCACTTAAAGTGGAAAGACGTTAAACTGAAGACTAAATACTACTACTATTACAACTACTTCTACTATTACCACACACACACACACACATACACACACACATACACAAAGACACACACACACACCAGCTGCAATGTGAACTCAGTATATATCTACCTACAGTTATAGACATTGCACTCAGTTTCTCAGCCTGCTCCATGTCTATCCATGTGTGTGCAATGAAGAGGTGAGACGGTGAGACTGCAAGTGCTTTGAGAGGCTTGAAAGTGCTATAAATGTGTTATATTTATAATAATTATGATGATGATGATCATGATGATGATAATCATCATCATCATCATCATCATTATCATTATTATCATTGATTACTATCATTATTATTACTGAAAAATAGTCATGTCCGACAATGACCATCAGAACAGCAGAGGAGGCAACTGCCGTCTTGACTATCTGGGCCAGAATTTGATAATAGTGGAGAGCTTCTTGCCCAAGTTGCATCCCTACTCTCTCAGCCAAGAAGGTTCTAGGACAGCCAGTGTTGGGATGGTTCCCAAAGGCCAACTAGCCCCCCAAGGCTGCAGCACTAGGAGCCAGTGCAATCTTGCCTCTTAGTTTAAGAGTCATAGTCTCTCAGAAAAGACTAAGCTGTAAATGAATTCCCATTGCAGTAGAGAGACCAAAGACTATACAGGACTTTGAAAGCACTTTTTAAAATATACTATCATCATTATTATTATCATTATTACCATTATATATACCATCACTGTTATTATTGTTATCATAATTACCATCATCATCATTGTTATTATTATTATTATTATTATTATTATTATTGTTGTTGTTAAGACAGCTATCATAATCAACATCATTATTGTTATTATCATTATCTTTATCATGTTCATCATAATCATCATTATTATCATTAACTCTTCACCAGCAAAAGGCGACTTTAGTCAACATTGAGAGGTCATAATTATTAAATAGACCACTTCTTACATTCTTACTGAGCTTGACAACTGTGGACAACTTAAACCATGCAATAGGAAACTGTTTTCTTCCCTAGACCAGGTTTTGAAATGAAAAAGCCCACTGTGTTGTTTTGACCACAAAATTGAGTGTCTGGGAGTGTGGAGTATAAAATATTAGGTGCTGGGGCATGTTTTTCACACAGACACTTGGCAGTGAAAGAGTTAAGATGATACCAACTCACGGGATGTTTTTGTGCTCCAGAACAAGACGAGCTCGCTGAGCGTAGGGGCAGAAACGCATGCTGTACAATCTCAGCGTGTTCCCTTTGAAAAGGGGCCAGGGTGTTCCTGTACACACACACACACACACAAAGCCACACAACACACACACACACACACACACACACACACACACACAGAGCGCCACACACAACACACACACACACAGAGCCACACAACTCACACAACACACACAGCCACACAACTCACACACACACAGACACACACAGAGCCACACACACACACACACACAGCCACACAACACACACACACACACACACACACACACAGAGCCACACACACACACACACACACACACACACAGCCACACAACTCATGTACAGACACAGACACACACACACACAGAGCCACACAACTCACACACAGACAAAGACACATACACAGACACACACACAGCCACACAACACACACCCACACACACACACACACACACATACACTCTTAATTAATTATTAATCACTGATAGAAGAGATATTAAGTAAATGTTATGGGAAAGCCAAACCAGTATATACTAGATATTCGTAAGATGTGAGCACATTAGATATAATATATTCAGATCATAAGCTTGATTGTGACCTTGCACATTTTTTTCTTGGGAACTATAAAAATTGCATTGCTTATGATATGTTTTTGTACATTTTTTGTGCATGCAGATATGAATTGTATAGTTCACTCCAGTAAAATTGCTCAAGGAGGTGCACTAGTGGGTCACGGTTAAGTATGTGTAATTAAAGATGATGATTTGTGTGTGTGTGTGTGTGTGTGTGTGTGTGTGTGTGTGTGTGTGTGTGTGTGTTGTAGTCCTGTATGTGTCAGTTACTTTCGTTACCATGAAGTGAAAACGTGACATGTAAACTTGTAGCGATTGTAAATTACACCAGACAAGTCAGTGATGACAAATCTGAAAGGAATAAGCTTAGTACCCTCTTCAAATGTTCGTAGGGTCATCTTTCCAGCTGTCCGCTCCATAGACGAGGTTTGGTCTACAAACGAACGAAGCGATCTTGCCAACCTGCCCCTCATTTGACAACTTTTCCGCAAGTACAAAGGTTGAGTTCTAATATCTGCATATTCTTATTCGGTTTAAATGCACAGTTTCAGCTGGCTTTAGACAAAATGGCGTCTCGCGTTGATTTGAAACCGCGGAAAGAGCTAATTAATCCCAACTTTGACGGTTACAAGCTGTCTCTCGAGCCTCTTCCGACATATCAGCAAGAACTTGAGAAAGGTAAGCACGCTGCGCTGTAAAGGAATCCGATATAAAGAAAGTCATACGGGTTTTACAGTGTACTTTCGATGTTAACTCCACAACGTCATTTTGTGACACGTTGGAAGTACAGTCGTCAACATAAACAACACGGTCAAGGCCACTCTGCCAGTGGTTAATGCCATGTTTGATTCGGAAGGTTTCTAAATAGGGGTACTCGGGTATAGGTATGAAGTCTACAGAAGTTATTCCATCTCAGACCAACGATCACTGGTCACTTTGCACGTATGCATACGCGTGCACTGCACCCGTCATCTTTGTTGCGCAACGTAGCAAGATAGAACAAAACTGTCAGTAGCATACTGATGCAGTGATAATATCACTAAAAGATAACATCATATGCCTGAATGTAGAATTATTCAAAATTTTATAAAGTGACTTGGTCATAGTTTGGTGGCTGACAGAGACAGATAGTGACAGTGCATCAAAGTGGGGGGGAAAAAATCACATAATTTTATATACAATAGTTCACTGATCAGCATTGCAGGATTCGTCATGAATAAACCACAATATTGTGGTCAAAAGTGCTATGACCTGGACAAAGAAGGGTCATTATCGAAACGTCTTCGAAATATGTCGCCTAACCACAAGCCAGTTGCTGGATATCGGATGGAGTTAAGTCCCCTCCCTGTGACAAAGGTGCCTCTGGGTAAGGACTATTTAATTTCAACATTACATAAGTGTACATATCACTTGTACATTACTTCTTGTACATTCATCATTGTGTTGATAATCTTCACAGTAAAATAAGATACCAGTTCGACTCTTCTGTTCCATTCGAAAATGTGATCTGTTATCAGGTAAAATCATAATTGGGCAGTTTGACTTCCATTGAATACAGATAGATCTATATCTAATATATATTCAGTTGAATCAGATCTGTATCTGATGTTTGTTGAGTTGAATACAGATCTCTTCTCTCTTGGCCTGGATTGGGTTCTGATTAATGTATATAATACTATATTGTCCAGTGGTAATCTGTATTCAATATATATATATATATATATATATATATATATATAGATAGATAGATAGATAGATAGATAGATATATCAGTTCAGCAGTCCACACACACACACACACACACACACACACACACACACACACACACACACACACACAAACATGCACACACACACACACACACACACACACACACACACACACACACACACACACCATGATACGTACATGTATTACCTTTATGGTATGTTTTATGTTTTCAGCTGTTGATGTTTGCACGCTGACTCAGGACCAGCTGACTTCGCATCATGCTAAGCTGTTTGCTGCACCCAACCACCTGACTGCAGACCTCTGGGCAGAAAACTCTGTCTATGTGGTTGACTCTTCTTGGACTTTGCGCCACATTTTTCTCCATGAGGTCAGTTTGGGGAAGAGACTTGCCAACACATGCCTGTAGATCATATGTACTTGTACACACATCCACCATGATAAAGTGATAAAGTTACATGGTTTTCGGCAGCATAGTTGTGGGCTTGCTTGCGCTGTGGATGTGTACAGACACACAGGGGTCTATTTACAAGTGGTTTAATCACATGGACACACACAGGCAAACTCATATGCACACACACACACAGATGTATGTATATATTTCTTTTTATATAAATTTAATTCTTCAAAGCTACTTATCTTGATATCATAATAAGTTGTCTACATATTGAAAAGAAAACCCATAGATGGTACCAAAAGACCAAGTTTGGATCGGGGTGTTTCCTGTCGTGACAGCCTAGGGAGGAATCCATGCACCTGAGTCTCAGTTGCTCTGATGCGATTTTGAAACATGTTTCCCTCTTGAAAACAACAGTTCATCGAAAGTGAAATGTCAGCAGGAAGTGAGTGCTTTTACCCTGGTCTGACCTCAAGGACCGATCAACGTGTTGGGTTTATGGGAAGGTCTGTCGTCTGCTTTTTCTTTTTTTTCCCCCCTCTCAAAGCAGATGTGGTGAAGCATATTATTGGTCAAGATGGAGAACTAAATTAGGTCAGTCCACACGGTTTGCCACCTTGAAACTGAAACTTAGCCAGGGCTGCAAAGCAGTTTTGATTCCATGGTTCATCTTCCACCACATGCAGTTCACTTTGTGTGTGTGTGTGTGTTCTGTTCCAGAGCAACAAGGTGGACAGCGGTTGCCGTGTCTTCGACATTCCTCAGGCTGCAGAGTTCAGGCAGGTAGCCGGCCGGCTGAATGTTTCCCTGCGCTTCGCTGGCCCCCAGGTGGCAGTGCTGGCAGACGGGGCGGGGCGACTCTTCCTGCTGGACACAGGGGACAGGAGCCGCAAGTCCGGGCAGTGGAAGGTAAAGTTCTGCAGAGAGGCCAACTGTTACGATTTCGCTGTATTTTGTTAAGCTTGGTCGCAGGTTCTGAGGTTGTTCCGGCATTACACCATCGTCAAAATGGTTCTGATGAGTTCATTTTCGATTACATGGCATAGTTACATGCTTTCCTGTCGAAACTCTACACCTGTTGATCACAAGATCAGGGCAGCCGCTTTCCTATTGAAACTCTACACCTGTCGATCACAAGGCCAGGGCAGCCGCTTTCCTGTCGAAACTCTACACCTGTCGATCACAAGGCCAGGGCAGTCACGACTAACCTTGATCTCATGTGTTGATGCTCAGCTAATCGTGTGCGTGTTTACATTGAAACAACATTGAGTGGACCAGTCAGCTTAATCGTAGCAGTTACACCATGTTGCAGGTAGACCCAAGAGTTTGTGAGCCTTGTAGATAAAATGTACGTTTGCTGATGTGGCTCGGAGTCCAAGTGTTCCTACCAAATTCAGAATGTTCCTACAAATGTCCTGATTGTTCCTACGAACTTTTGACAGGGGTTGGCATCTCTGGTTCTGTGATGCCATGCACTGTGGCCGTCAACCAAACTGCTGCCATTGGATGCTTGCTTGTCTTAAAAAAAAAAAAAAAAAATTTTTGAATGGTATGGAAAATACCACAGGGCTAAAAATTTCCAGATAACTTTTGGTTGTCCTGTGGACAAGTAGATGGAAAAAAAACTCTCTACTTACAGAGAACTTTTGGAAGTCCTGTGGGAAAGTAGATGAAAAAAACAACCCTCTACTTACAGATAACTTTTGGTTGTCCTGTGGACAAGCTGGTGCAAAAATACCCTCTAGTCACAGGTGACTTTTGGTTGACCTGTGGACACGTAGGTAAAAAAAACAACAACCCTGTACCTGTCTCCCCAAATTTCTGCTTGCCCTTCCTGATGAAAGGGGCAGTTTATAGAAGTAACAACTGATAGAGCAGACAAGATTCATTTACTTGAAGATCTAGTCATCAGCCCCATCCACATGTAATATGCAGCTTCTGTTCAAACGTGTGTGTGTGTGTGTGTGTGTGTGTGTGTGTGCATGCATGTGTGAGTGTGCACAAGTTTTTGTGTTGATATGCACATGTATGTATCCTAAATTCTACTGTATGTGTATTTGTGTATGTATGATTTTCGATTTATGTTTATAGCTTTTATGTGCTCCCCCCCCCACCCCCAGTATTCCTTGTGACCCCAGTACACTTGGTAATAAAGATTTATTCTATTCTATTATTCTGTATGAATAGTATGTATTACTGGACCAGAGGATGCAGTTATTTTGTTATAAACATTGAGAGTATTATGAGGCCAAATTAACACTGGCTCTTTCTTAGTGCTGCAGCCTCGGGGGCTAGTTGGCCTTGGGGACCATCCCAACACTGACTGTCCCAAAGCCCGTTCGGTTGAGAGAGAGGGGATGTAACTTGGGCAAGACATTCTCCACTATAATCAGATTGCAGCCCAGATAGTCAGGACAGTGGTTGCCTCCTCTGCTGTTGTGGTCATTGTCAGACACAACTGACCTAAATGGTTCGTTCGTTCATTCTTTTGTTTAAAGTCTGTCCTCTCTCTTTTCTCTCTCTCTTTTGTCCCGTGACCCACCAGGTCATGTGGGGGGGGCGGGGGGGGGACACAAGGGATGCAGCGGATGTCACTCTCCTCCAGCCTGGTCTGCTCTCGGCCTCTGACACCAGCTCTGGCATCTTCAGATGAGTCCAGGTCTTGACGTCATCTGTCCAGCTTCTCCTTGGTCTTCCCCTCTTTCTTCCGCCCTCGATGGTGCCCTGCAGGATGGTCTTGCACAGGGTGTTGTGCCGGGTCACGTGGCCAAACCAGGCCAGCTTCCTCCTTTTGATGGTGGCCAGGAGGGGTTCTTGATGTTCGGCGAAGGCTTCAACTTTGCTCCGGACATAGTCGTTGGTCTTGTGTTTGACCCATGAGATGCGGAGCAGCTTTCGGTAGCATTTCATCTCAAATGCTTGGACCCTCTTCTCAAGCTCAGCTGACAGTGTCCAGCTTTCACATCCATACAGGAGAATGGCGAGCAGTAAGGATCTGTACAGTTTGAGTTTGGTGGCAAGGGAAATGCTCCTGCTCCTCCAGATCTTGTCCAGTTCTGCCATCGCTGATGTTGCTGTTGTGAGGCGGATCTTCCCTTCTGTGTTCGACCTGCTGTCCTTTGTCAGTGTTGCTCCCAAGTACTTGAAGGCTTCCACCTCTTCAGGTCTATCCACCATCCGTAATTCTGATGACAAAAATCCATCCCCTTCCCCACCCCAGCCATGCCTTAAATCATCACTACATTCCCTGTTCCTCTCTCCTCAGTTAGCATGAAAAAGAATACAAACAAAATAAAACAAACTAACTACTCAGCCAGTAAAATTACAACGAAAGAGCCTGTGGGGCTCCTGATTAAACTCTGAACCGTTTCAAACAGAAGTTGATTGTCATATATATGTATATACAGTGTTTCCAATGGAAGCAGATGGAACTGCAGAATAACTGTCATCCATGGTGTAGGGGGGTGGGGGGTGGGGGATAAAACAAACAAACTGGTCAACCAGTAAAATTACAACAAAGAGCCATTGGGGCTCCTAATTAAACTGTTTCAAACAGAAGTTGATTGTCATATATATATGCATCCTTTCCAATGGAAGCAGATGGAACAGCAGAACACCTGTAAATAAGCAGTCGTTAATAGTGTACGATCTGCTTCAGACCCACTCTGTTTTACGCCTACCCAGATTCAAACACTCCACTGTCGGCTGCGGTTCTTTCTCTGTCTGTGGACTTTGCTTGTGGAATGAACTTCCTCTTTGGCTTCCTCACGGTCCCCACGCTCAGCTCTTTTAAGTGAGGCCTCAAAACCCATCTCTTTCCAAGATAGCCCCCCTCCCCTGCCTCTTCTTTGTCTTCAGTTTTTCAAGTTCAGAATTATGCATGCACGTGAATGACTGGTTTGAAAGCGCTTTGATTTGTCTCCGCACAAAATTCAGTGCTATATAGATATCGGTTATTATTATTAGTAGTAGTAGTAGTAGTAGTATCATTGTCATCATTATGGTGTGCTGGGGACAGGTGCTGGTGAAGGAGGGGGAGGTGCTTGGGGAGGGGGTGGTGTTCTCGGTGGTGGATGCGGCATGCTACACGGGCGAAGACAAGCAGGACTGCGTGGACTGTCTGCTGGCCAGCGTGGAGACTGGCGGCCAGGACTCCCCCCAGAGACCCCACCCCCTGACTGTCCTCACCTGGCTCACCCTCACCGCTGGTCAGTGTGTGTGTGTGTGTCACTGTGTGTGTCACTGTGTGTGTGTGTCACTGTGTGTATGTGTGGCCAGGACTCCCCCCAGAGACCCCACCCCCTGACTGTCCTCACCTGGCTCACCCTCACCGCTGGTCAGTGTGTGTGTGTGTGTGTGTGTGTGTGTGTGTGTGTGTGTGTGTGTGTGTGTGTGTGTGTGTGTGTGTGTCACTCTGTGTGTGTGTGTGTCACTGTGTGTGTGTGTGTGTGACTGTATGTCACTGTGTGTGTGTGTGTGTGTGTGTGTGTGTGTGTGTGTGTGTGTGCGCGCGCGTGTGTGTGTGTGTGTGTGTGTGTCACTGTTGTTGTTCAGATTTGTGGAGTGTGGCCCGACTTGATTCTTGTTTTGTTTCAATCATTTGCCTTCTAGATATATATATTTCCTTTCAGTTTATTTTCAGTGTTTTTTTTTTTTTTATCTTTGTTTCTTCTGTCAAATGATTACATTTCTTTCATTTTTCTGTGAAAGTTTCTCAAAAACCCTAAGTAGGCTTTCAAGGCATGGGTTTACGCTAGGTGAGGTATCTGCTGCCTTTATGATTTTTATTTTTTATCTTATTTATTTTTTTTTTTTACACAGTAGATGGAGTGTATCGTATAATGGATCAGTCTGCATGCCCTGAGGCTTCCTTGAAACCAAAAATTTTTAAAATTATTATTATCATTAGTGTTATTTTGATAATAATGATGATGATGATGATGATTATCAGTAGCAGTAGTAGTGTTATAATATGCGTATATGTGTGATGCGTTTTTGCATGCGTGTTGTTTGTGTGTGTATGTATGCACATGTGTGTTGTGTGTGTGTGTGTTTTTCACTTTTCACATGCATGTTCTCCCCCCTGCTCCCCATCCCCACCCCCCTCCCGCATCCGCACCCGCTCCCCCCAACAGACAGCAAGGGCTCATGGACGGTGAGCCGCACTCGCAGGCTGGAAGGAACTCGGCCGTTCGACTACGCCAGCCTGGAGAGAGCGGGAGGCGGTGCCGTCACCATCGCCAGCAACAGACCCTACGTCCTGGTGTCGGACTCTGTGAAGGAGGTGTCCTCCCCTCTCGACGGCGCTGCTTCTGCTGGTGGGGGGGACTGGGAGATGGTGGGCAGAGGTGAGTTGAAGGGGGGTTGGGGGATGTGGGGGGGGGGGGGAAGGTTTAGGAGGTAGGGGATGAGGTAAGAGAAAAGCCGGGATGGTGGGGGTGGGGAATTTGGGAAGGGGGAAGTGCTGAGAGAGACAGGGATTTGGGGGAGAGGGGAAGGGGGAAGTGCTGAGAGAGACGGGGATTTGGGGGAGAGGGGAAGGGGGAAGTGCTGAGAGAGACGGTGATTTGGGAGGGGGGAGGGGAAGGGGGAAGTGCTGAGAGAGACGGGGATTTGGGGGAGAGGGGAAGGGGGAAGTGCTGAGAGAGACGGGGATTTGGGAGGGGGGAGGGGAAGGGGGAAGTGCTGAGAGAGACGGGGATTTGGGGGAGAGGGGAAGGGGGAAGTGCTGAGAGAGACGGGGATTTGGGGGAGAGGGGAAGGGGGAAGTGCTGAGAGAGACGGGGATTTGGGGGAGAGGGGAAGGGGGAAGTGCTGAGAGAGACGGGGATTTGGGGGGGAGAGGAAGAATCAAAGGAGGGGTGGGGGGCTGGGGGGGGGGGTAGTTTTCAGGGGGAGAGGAACAGTCGGTAGGAGGGGGAGGGATTGGGGTGGAGGGGGAATAGAGGGTGGTTGTGGGAGACTGGGAGATGGTGGGCAGAGGTGAGTTGGGGGTGGGGGGGGGAGTGCGGGGGCGGGGAGTGGGTAAGAGAAAAAGTGGGGATGGTGTGTGTGAGTGTGTGTGTGTGTGGGGGGGGGGGAGGGGGGGTGGAGATATCTGGGGTAGGGGAAGGAGATATAGCTGAGAGGAGAAAGGGGGGGGGGAATCAGTGGGAGGGGGATGGATAGGGTAAGTAATCTGGAGGAGGGGAGGATTGGGAGGAGAGGAGGAATCAGGGGTGGGGTGGGGAGGCAGGGGGTGGGGTGGGAATAATCAGGTGTGGGCAGAGGAATCGGGGGGGTGGGGGTGGGGGGGTGGAGAGGACGACATCATGGGGTGTGTGGGGGGGTTGGTGGGTGAGATCAACAGGGAGGTAGAAACCAAGGGGGAGTGAGGTATTGAGGTGTTCAGGAAGAATTGGGGGGGATGGGGGGGGGGGAGAAATCAAAGGGAGGGGGAAGAATCATTGGAGGATAAGGAATTGAGGGGGCGTAGTAGGAGACACACACACACACACACACACACACACACATGCCACAGATGTATTTGCATGCACACAGACACACAGACACAGACACACACACACACACACACACACACACGCCACAGATGTATTTGCATCCACACAACCACACCCACATCCCCCCCCCTCCCCCCCCCCCCCAACACACACACATTCATGTGTACACCTCTCACCCCCCACACAAACATACACTTTCATGCTGTGTGTGTGTGTGTGTGTGTGATCCCCTGCAGAGCCCCAGCACCCACTGTACACCTGGAGCCAGACGACGGAAGACGTGACGGTGCAGCTGACGCTGCCTGCCGACACTGCCAAGCCTGACGTGTACGTGTCCCTGGGCTCGGACTGCCTGGACATCGGGGTGAAGAACAGCGTCACGCTGCTGCGTGGGTCCCTGCGCGACAGGATTGACGTCGCCGCTTCGACGTGGACGGTCGAGGGCCAGAAGTGAGTGTAGCTTTGGTTGTTTTTTTGACTCACTTGTGTAAACAAAGTGAGTCTATGTTTTAACCCGGTGTTCGGTTGTCTCTGTGTGTGTGTGTCCGTGTGTCCGTGGTAAACTTTAACATTGACATTTTCTCTGCAAATACTTTGTCAGTCGACCCCAAATTAGGCATAAAAATAGGAAAAATTCAGTTCTTTCCAGTCATCTTGTTTAAAACAATATTGCACCTCTGGGATGGGCACAAACAAATTAAAAAAGAAGCCTAATTATATGCAAACTGCATTATATTTTTTGTATTCTCTAAACTTGGCACTTTGATCTGATATTCTGACCCAACAACAAGAGGAGTCATTATTATCATTTTTTGTTCAAACAGGAACTTCTTTTGCTAAGCATGGAATTTTTATTTATTTTGCAAACGTTCTGGTGCAGTTAGTAAAAAAGGGAAATTACTCTGTAATTAATGCTAGGGGACTTAATTTATCACAAGTGAGTCTTGAAGGCCTTGCCTCTCTTGTTTTCTTTTGTTCTTCTTCTTTGTCTTCTTCTTCTTCTTGTACCACACACACACACACACACACACACACACACACACGCACAAGCTCAAGCATACACACACACACACATCACGGGTGTTCAGTGCTGGCACTTTAGTTGGCCCTGCGAAAGTTCGTGAACCCAGGAAGTAGGACATGGATATGAATAAACGCGGCTGACAAACAGGCCGCGCCAGCAGCACTCGCTGTACGCTTGTTCGGCGGTAAATCTGCTTTGTTTCTTTCGCGCATCATCTCCTCGGATGTATCGGAAATAACGACTAAAGAAGTGGTTTTCTAAAAAGAACACAAAATAAGCATTCCATTGACTCCAAACACAATATGTTTTCTTACATAGCGGTTGTTGCGGCAACGGCTGAAACATAAATGAAGAAAGAGAAGAGAAGGATAAGCAGAAACATGATCGCAAAAATCGTTAAGTTTAAATCCCTCTCTAAGAAAACAGGCGTTTAGCACAATAACATCGTAAATACACACAGAACATATAGCATGCCTGCATGCAGATTAGCTTACCTTTTGAGTTGTGCGATTTTTCTTGGCAGCACAACAAACGTTTAAATGAACACACTGTAGCATGGTGAGTGCGAGCAGCAGGGGGATGGAGAGCGGGGTGAGTGTCTGTCGGCTTATGGCACTGCCGTGCCCTTCATTTCACGAGAAAGACGAAGATTTTTAAGGTAAAAAAAAAATGAAACGATGATGTTGATAAAATAATGAAATTGTGTAAATCAAATCAAACTGCATTCCAATAATACAACCAGGAATGGCAATAATTCAACTTTCTGTAATCGCTGCAGGAAATGTGTGGATGCTGTGAAAAGGTGGGAAAAGTGGGGTGGGGGCTGCGGGGCCGAGTGAAACAAAGAAGGCAGTGTCCCGGTTTGGCGCGCGGGGCCAGAAATACCGCGGCGAATGTGCCGGTCAGTACAGAGTGCGGTGGGAAAGTCTGGCATTAAAAAATTTTTGACCCAAGACGCTAGACGCTGCTCGGCCAACTAAAAAGCTGGATTTTGTGCTCGGCTGAGCAGCCGTGACATGTGTGTGGGTTCACATGCATACATTTCTCAACAACAACAACAACAACACACACACACACACACACACACACACACACACACACATGGTCACATGCTTTCCTGTCGTAATAATTATGACCTAGACGCTCTAGACCTACCGATCATGAGGCCAGGGCAGTCACTGCTAACCTTGGTCTCACGTGATGATGCTCAGCTAATCGCGTGCGTGTTTACTTTGAAACAGCATGCATGGAGTCGACCAGTCAGCTGAATCGTTCACTGGAGCAAGAGAGACCGTGGCTTAATCAAGTGTTTGTATGCCTTGCAGATAAAATGCACGTTTGCTGATGTGGCTTGGAGGCCTGAGTGCTCCTACCAAATTTCTTGATTTGTTCCTGCAAAACACTTGACAGGGGTTGGCATCTCTGCACTGTGTGTGTGTGTATGTGTGTGTGTGTGTGTGTGTGTGTGTGTGTTAAACATTTGCGGTGTATAAACCACTGTGGCTTATGTGTGATTAAATTCCCAAACATAGGGGTAGTGGTTTATAGGATGATGCGCTCAGTAGCCCAGGTTTTAGGGTCGTAGTAATAGTAGTAGTCCTCCTCGTTGTCATAGTGGTGGGACAGGCGCAAAAGCCGAGTGGTTAAAGAGTTGGACTTCAGTCTGACGGTCCCAGGTTCGAATCTCGGTTACGGCACCTGGTGGGTAAAGGGTCGAGATTTTTTCGATCTCCCAGGTCAACGTATGTGCAGACCTGCTTGTGCCTGAACCCCCTTCATATGTATACGCAAGCAGAAGATCAAATACGCATGTCAAAGATCCTGTAATACGTCAGAGTTTGGTGGGTTATGGAAACAAGAACATACCCAGCATGCACAACCCTGAAAATGGAGTATGGCTGCATATGTGGTGGGGTAAAAACAGGTCATACACGTAAAAGCCCACTCGTATACATATGAGTGAACGTGGGAGTTGCAGCCCACGGACGAAGAAGAAGAAGAAGAAGAATTGTCATAGTAGTAGTACTAGAGTACTAGTAGTTGTAGTACTGGTGGTAGTAGTAGTAGTCGTCGTAGTTCTCCTGGTTGTCATAGTAGTAGTAGTACCATGTGTGCCATGGTCACGGCAGGCTGGAGCTGTCATTGACGAAGGAGACGGAAGGCATGTGGGACATCCTGGTTCCCGGAGACACACGAGGGGAGATGACTCTTGACGAGGCCACCATCGCCGCCATCCACGACCGCCTCAAACACCTCACTTCTGACAAATGGGTACAGGAGTTTGTGTGTGTGTGTGTGTGTGTGTGTGTGTGTGTGGTTTTAAACATACGCAGTTTGTTTGCTGGATTTAAAACAACAACATCATTGTTGTGCAATACCTAATTGTCTTACCATGCGTGCATGTGTGTGGATGTGTGGGTTTTTTTTATTGTAGTCTTTTGTCTGCCACTGTGAGTTCCTATTTGACTTGTTTTAATGTCTTTTACAGTACCCATGTTCTTTTTTTTTTTTTTTTGTTGGTGTTCACAACGAGCCTGTGATTGCACACGCTAATTTCCATGTTGATCAATAAAGTGGTTTTGAATTGAATTTGTATGGAATTAGAGTTGGGGAGTGGGGGTGGGAGGCTATGTAGGAGAGAGGGAGAGAGAGAGAACTCACTCAGACACATCATTACACAGCAGGCTTTTGGACCTCGATATATAGGCAGTGTATGGTGGTGGAGGTTAACTAGGAGAGACATAAAGAGAGAGAGAGCTCAAATTCAAACACTTTATTGTACATCAGGCTTTGGACATCGATACATAGGCACATAGACTGTGTATTATCATGCTTATGGAAGTTTAGTAACAAGAGAGAGAGTGAGAAAGAGTCTTTGTTTGGTGTTGTCCACGTAAATGAAATATCAGAGTCACTTTGTTCAACATCTTTCAGCTTGGCTGCTTCAGCTGTGTAATATTCACTTTGTCTAAAGTAGTTAGCTGCTTACGCACATACATATGCATGTAGTTATGATTGTGTTTGAAACAGACAGAATAGTTATTTTTATCGATTGATTGAAGGAAATGACTGCAAACTTTTTTCAAAGTGAAGAAAGTGGTCTAAGGGAGGCAATTTATTCAGTTTACGAGTTCTTAACAGTTATGTCCCATGGATGTTGAATGCAAAAGTACTAATGACTCAAACTGCTGGGCTCAGGAATTCTCTGGCTGGGGCAGGGAAGGGTTTGAACTTACAGACATGCGTGGTGCGTGTTTCTCTTTTCCTTTGGTTTCTCGGTATCTGTCTCACTTTCTGTCTGTCTTTCTCTCTGTCTCCTGCTCTTCATTCTCTCTCTCTCTCTTTCTCTGTCTCTCCCTGTCTCTCTGATATGACGATCCTTGACAGTCTCATGGAAACCCTAATTTTTTTTAATGACAACATACAACAATAGAGAAACAATCAATTTAGAGAAAAATAGGAAATTTGAATAAAAAAAATAATAAACCAACAACAAAAACACTAGCTGCTTGCATGCACAGATTTTTGGAAAGGGAAACTGCATGATCAATTGAAGAGGGCACTGCATGGGAATGCAGAAGGGAGGTAATAATCTAAGGGAGGTCACTTTGGCAGAGTTCTCACCTTTTTTTTTTTTTTTTTTTTAACCCTGCGGTGAGGATGATACACACACACACACACACACACACACACACACACACACACCGAGAAAAAACAACAGATGTTTTATGGCCCATGGTCAGAAGTATAGGCCCTGCATTGCAGGCCTTTGGGAACCATCCCAACACCGACTATCCTAAAACCCTCTTGGCCGAGAGAGTGGGGATGTAACTTGGGCAAGACACTCGCCACTATAATCAAATTCTAGCCCAAATAGTCGGAACAGCAGTTGCCTCCTCTGCTGTTCTGATGGTCATAGTCGGACACGACTGACTATCATATCCGAACGCAGTGAGGTCACCTTGCGAAACTGGAACTGTGTTTTTTGGGCAGAACCCTGACCCTGACGGTGACAACAAGCCTTACAACACACAGCAGCTGGAGGCCTGTGATGCTGTGGATGACGACGAGTGTATCTACCTGATGCGCATTGACGGCGAAACGCACTCCATCTCTCACCAGGTGAGGCACTGTTTGCCACGGGCACAGCGTATGTGTTTGTGTGTGTGTGTGTGTGTGTGTGTGTGTGCGTGTGTGTGTTTCAGTGTGGTGTTTGTGTGCATGTGTGTGTGTGTGTGTTTGAGGGAATATGTGTGGTGCGTGTGTGTGTTTTGCTTGTGTGTGTGGTGTGTTTGTTTGAGGGAATATGTGTGGTGCGTGTGTGTGTTTGCTTGTGTGTGTGGTGTGTCTGTTTCTATCTTGTGTAATTGTGTGTGTGTGTGTGTGTGTGTGTGTGTACAAGAGAGGATGAAGGTATCTAAGTATAATGGGTAATGTCACAAGTAAAAACCCCCCCCCAAAAAAAAACCCCATAGCAATCGGTGCCTCAGCAAGAAAATGTGTCATTGAAAAACTGTGTTGTTAATTTTTTGTTGAAATTTTGGGTTTCACCACACATCTCCGATTTGTTCTTGTAAAGAATATTGTGTGAGTGCGTGTCTGTGAAAGAGACACAAGAACAGTTTAAGCTTGGTTACAATGTGATGAAATAAAACACTGAAATGAGGGTATTTTGTATATCACTAAATGTACACAGGGACTGTGACATTGTTTCATACCAGAATAGTGAACCAGAATACTTTGTTTTAACTCTCTCCATACGAACGGCGAAAGAGACGACGTTAACAGCGTTTCACCCCAATTACCATCATCAAAATATTGCAAGAGGAAGGCTCTTATACTGAAGAGGTGAATGTTGACAAAGAATACCACAATTTTGACGACGGAAGCTGAAGGTTGGGTCATTCAGACACCCACTGGACATCCGAGGGGTCTGTGTAGAGGAGAAGAGAGGACTGGCCGTACTGAGTGAGTTAATCTTTCCGCTCAGTGTGTACGACTAAGGAAAGTGGGATGTAGCTATCTAGTTTGGTTTTGCTTCACTGTCCGACTGTGGAGTTTGGCCAGCACAAGCATTGCAGCAACCCTGGAAATAAAACTCTGGCACCGTGGTCAAGGAATGTAAACATGTGTCATGATTCATGTCGTGCTGTGTCATGCTGTGGTCAAGGAATGTAAACATGTGTCATGATGTCGTGTTGTGTCACACTGTGGTCAAGGAATGTAAACATGTGTCATGATGTCGTGCTGTGTCACACTGTGGTCAAGGAATGTAAACATGTGTCATGATGTCGTGTTGTGTCATGCCGTGGTCAAGGAATGTAAACATGTGTCATGATTCATGTCGTGCTGTGTCATGCTGTGGTCAAGGAATGTAAACATGTGTCATGATTCATGTCGTGCTGTGTCATGCTGTGGTCAAGGAATGTAAACATGTGTCATGATGTCGTGTTGTGTCACACTGTGGTCAAGGAATGTAAACATGTGTCATGATGTCATGCTGTGTCACACTGTGGTCAAGGAATGTAAACATGTGTCATGATGTCGTGTTGTGTCACGCCGTGGTCAAGGAATGTAAACATGTGTCATGATTCATGTCGTGCTGTGTCATGCTGTGGTCAAGGAATGTAAACATGTGTCATGATTCATGTCGTGCTGTGTCATGCTGTGGTCAAGGAATGTAAACATGTGTCATGATGTCGTGTTGTGTCACACTGTGGTCAAGGAATGTAAACATGTGTCATGATGTCGTGCTGTGTCACACTGTGGTCAAGGAATGTAAACATGTGTCATGATGTCGTGTTGTGTCATGCCGTGGTCAAGGAATGTAAACATGTGTCATGATGTCGTGTTGTGTCACACTGTGGTCAAGGAATGTAAACATGTGTCATGATTCATGTCGTGCTGTGTCATGCTGTGATCAAGGAATGTAAACATGTGTGTCATGATGTCGTGTTGTGTCACGCCGTGGTCAAGGAATGTAAACATGTGTCATGATATCGTGTTGTGTTACACCGTGGTTGAGGAATGTAAACACGTGTCATGACGTTGTGTCACGCCGTGATCAAGGAATGTAAACATGTGTCATGTCATCATGTTGTGTCATGCCATGGTCAAGGAATGTAAACACGTGTCATGACGTCATGTTGTGTCACGCTGTGGTCAAGGAATGTAAACACATGTCATGACGTTGTGTTGTGTCACACCGTGATCAAGGAATGTAAACACGTCAGGACGTCATGTTGTGTTACACTGTGGTCAAGGAATGTAAACACATGTCATGACGTTGTGTTATGTAAAATCGTGGTCAAGGATGTCGTGTTGCGTCACGCCGTGGTCAAGGAATGTAAACATGTGTAATGATGTCGTGTTGTGTTACACTGTAGTCAAGGAATGTAAACATGTCATGACGTTGTGTTGTGTTACACCGTGGTCAAGGAATGTAAACATGTCATGACGTCGTGTTGTGTTACACGTGGTCAGGGAATGTAAACACGTGTCATGATGTTGTGTTGTGTCACGCCGTGATCAAGGAATGTAAACACATGTACTGACGTCGTGTTGTGTTACACTGTGGTCAAGGAATGTAAACACATGTCATGATGTCGTGTTGTGTCATGCCGTGGTCAAGGAATGTAAACACGTGTCATGACGTCATGTTGTGTCACGCTGTGGTCAAGGAATGTAAACACATGTCATGATGTCATGTTGTGTCACGCCACCCCACAGGCCACCATCAGCTACACCCTGCTCTTCACTGTGGGGCTGGAGGCTGACAAACCTCCGGCCCTCTGCCTGCGACACGACGTCGACGGCCTCGTCTGGCAGCCTGACCGGCTCTCCAACCTGCAGGGGCCAGGGAGTGCTGCCGGGGGGACTGCTGGGGTCAGCGGTTCGAACCCCTGGCGCCACGCGGGCACCCTGGATGCCTTCGGCTACGTGCAAGCCTCCAAGACGCAGAGACGCTTCTCCGCCTGTGCCCCGGACTTCTCCCTCGCCGCCATCGCCGACTGCAAGCGCCACGTGTACCTGTACCGCCAGAGGGCGCCAGTGGCCACGCCCCTGAGGAATCGCAAGACCAGCCGCGACGTCAGCTCCGTCGCCAAGCAGCACGTGGTGGTGATTGATCCGCCGGAGGGTGTTGTGGGGCTGTATGTTAGCAACGACCACGTCTTCGTGGCCACACCGTTGCGGGTGTATGCTGTGGCTGTGTCGCAGGACGCCTAGCTGTGGTTGTTGTTTTCTTGGAGTTGGGGGGGGGGGGGGGAGGGAGGAGAAGATTGAGGGGGAGAGAGAGAAGGTGGAGAGAGAGAGAGAGATGGGGTATGTGAATGCCTGCCTGACCAGGGGTATGTGAATGCCAGGATGAGGGTGGGGGGGGTTGGTGGGGGGGCGGTTGCGGCAGGGAGGAAGCAAGAGAGAGGAGACAGAGGTTGAGAGAGAGGGTGAGATGAGATAAAGGGAGAGATAGGGTATGTGTCGTAAAGTGCCCAGCATATTGTTTTAGGGGAGATGTAGGGGGGATCAGGGGATTTGTGAAGGGTTGGGGGGTGTGGGGGTGGGGGGGGGGGAACAGACAGTTGGATCAAGCTACACAAGCCGGACATGTTTGGTCTTTTTCCCTGACCAGCCAGAAGCCTGTTGATCGTTATCGGGTGACACTGTTTTGAATGTCCAAGTTTAGTGGCTATTATGATTATGGTTTTTGTGGTTACTATCGCTGCTACTGCTGTTGTTAGTCAGTCCTGATATGGCCCTGTGCGGTCCGCTGAACAATAAGCAACAATCAAATGTGAGCATGAACATATTCTCTGAACATGTAATGGTCTGCATAATGTAAAGGGTGAATCTGGGAGCACTGGCACCTTGTATGCCGATGTTGGGACAAAAACAAGGTTTAATGACACACACTTAACCGTGACCCAACTGGTGCAGACTCCGGCAGGGGTCTGACATTCCTGTCCTGTGCAAACTACTATCTGCCTATGCGGAGAAAACGAAAGCAACTACGGCCGATAACCTCCGGAAGTAGGTAACCTCCCCTTTGTCCCGCTGGCTAGCGCCCTCTTTTTCCGGCAGCCATCTCGACACCTGTTCCTGTGTAGACTTGTTCAGTTTTTCAAAGTATGCTTCCTCAGCCCTGATGCACTTGGGCATCTTCATAAACCACTTGTCAAAGGCACCCGGACGTGTTGATTGTGGTATCATGGAGATAACTCTCTCAAACTGAACTCGGGCATCTTCAGAGGTCCGACTCCATTTGAACCCTCATATTTACCTGTGGGCATGGTAGGCAGTTTTCTATGATTTGATATCATTTATACGGGATCTTGTTTCAGTAATGTCAGTTTCAGCACAGTAGCATTCTGTCATGGCACTCTGTCAATATCACATTTTTGTGTGCAACTGAGGATTGGTACCGTAAGATTTTTTTTTTTTTTTTAGTATTTGGAATGAACGAAGACCGGAAAGAACTAATTGCAGGCTGAGAAAAAAATACCCATAATATCGATACAGAGGGGAGGTAACCTACTTTCGGGAGGTTATCGGCTGTAGCTACTTTCGTTTTCTCCGCATAGGTGGGTAGTAATTTGCACAGGACAGGAATCAGACCCCTGCCGGAGTCTGCACTAGTGGGTCATGGTAAGCATGTTAGATAAACGTAATTTTAGGAAAAATATTTCCTTTTTATTCTGTGGAATAGCAAGAGAGCTTCCTCAGAAGTGACAAATTATGATTGGAGAATAAAACAACTACATTCTGCAACAACTGTTCCAGAAAGGAGGTGTGCAGTTTGCAGTTATCGGTGACAAACAGATTTTCACCAACCTTTCTGTGAACTGGGTTTGTTTGTGAATTGTAAGTTGTTGTTTTTTTTTCTTCCTTCCAACACAGGAGCCATTAATCAAAGAGTCTGCAGTATTCGTCATGATGTTCTACCTTCCAGTTAAGCCAGTGGGAAAAAAAAGGAAAAAAAACCCAAACCCTCCACACAAAAATTATCTCCATCAGGTGTATTGCAACGATTCACTGCACCAGACAGAATTATACACCTACTTTTCTTGCATTGGGAAGAGACATGCAACAACTGCATAATTATTTCTTCCCTGACATTTAATTCAAGACCCTTTTTTTTTTTTTTGGTAGGGTTCATGCCGGTTGTTTGTTTTTAAGAAGTTGTGGGGAAAAAAGTGGCATGCATTCTCTCTAAGTCCTTAAAATTCTTTTAAAAAGTACCCTTGTTTGTTCAGGTTTTTTCAGTTAGGCTGCACATGAACGTTTGACTGCCCGAGATTGTAGACTTGCATTTGATTCCTGCCTGTGCTAGACTGGAGCAACTGACTGAAGCTGAGAACTATTCTGCATGCTTTGGGACAGGGGCGTTTGCATTTTGTGTGTGTGTGTGTGTGCGTGTGCTTGCATGCTTGTATATCTATTGGTAATGGCATGAGTGTGTGTTTGTATTTGTGTGTGTGTGTGTGTGTGTGTGTGTGTGTGTGTGTTTGATGGAAGCATGTTTTACTTTGGGAGAAGAAAGACAAAAGATAAGAGATGAGAGAAAGAGAGGATGTGGAAAGGGCAAACCCTTCATTCACACTGATTGGTGAGGTGTTGGAAACAGCTATCGAAAGGGCAAACCCTTCATTCACACTGATTGGTGAGGTGTTGGAAACAGCTATCGAAAGGGCAAACCCTTCATTCACACTGATTGGTGAGGTGTTGGAAACAGCTATCGAAAGGGTAAAGCCCTTCGTTCCATTAGGACAAAAACCAGTTCACATTCACATTCATTGGTGGGGTGTTGGAAACAGCTACTGATTTTGGGAGTATCGGTATCCGTATCAGTAGCTCAAGGAGGTGTCACTGCGTTCGGTCAAATCCATATACGCTACACCACATCTGCCAAGCAGGTGTCTGACCAGCAGCGTAACCCAACACGCTTAGTCAGACCTTGAGAAAAAAAAAGAAGAAAAAAAAGATAAATACATAAAAATACTACTACTGCTAATGATAAAAAAAGCAAATAAATGTGAAACATGCAGACACGCATTCACACACATGCATAACAGATATGCAACAGACATGCAGTTTCACAGATATGAAAGCACAATCAAATACACATAAATGTACATGAGCACCAACACACACACACACACACACATTACCCTGCACCCCCCCCCTCCCCCTCCCCCATCCTCCACACACTCATTTCTAGGCTACATTTTGGGAACAGAACAAAATCTCCTGAAAGCGTGCACATACATCTGACATGTAACTTTGCTGCTTGTTCTCTAGTTCTTCAGGGAGAAAATTCTCCTCTGAATGAAACATGGGAACAGCTTTGAGAAAAATCTTGAGGCAAATGGTGAATCCTTCATTGTCTGATGTGTAAATAACATTGATGATTTTCTGTGGTGAATTGTTCTTGCGTCATACACTGTGGAGTAAGCTGTGTAGAGTTGTGGTATTCACATGTACTAAGGTGTATGTTTGATTAAAGCTTATCATTTTGTGAAGTTTTTGCAGTGTGAGTGTGCACAGACAATGTTTTTTGTTTTACCACCCCCCTGTATTCTGTTGTATGGTATTGTATTGTACTGTGTTGTAATATACTGTATTATATTTTGTCTTAAATGACTTCTTTGTGTGAAATACGGGCTGCTCTCCCCAGAGACAGAACGTTGCAACACTTAGAGCGCCACCCCCCTTTTTTTTGCCTGCAATTTTGTTTTCCCACCAAGTGGATTTTTCTACAAAATTTTGCCAGGGACAACCCTTTCGTTGCCCAGGGTTCTTAGGAATAATTTACCATCACATTTAAAAAATATTACCAACCACAACAACTTTAAGCAAAATCTAAAAATGTACCTATTCACAAAAATTGACGTCACCTGAAATCCAACATTGCTTTCGACAATTTGTGGGTTCCCTCTCACTCTCTCTTGAGTGGGTGCATTTGTGTGTGTGTGTGTGTGTGTGTGTATTTCATGATTTTTTTTTTTTTCTTCTCTTCTTCTTTCTTTTGTGGAATGGCTTTGAATGGTGAAATAATGGTATATTTTGATTGTGTTTTGATTTTGTGCTCATTTTCGCTTTTTTTCGCTTTATTCCCTCTTTAGGGCGAGGGCTGGATGTGAAAAAAGCATGTTACTTGCTTATCTATTACCCTTGTTAATAAAGATTTTGTCTTGTCTTGTCTAAATGCATGCTGCACATGGGACCTCGATTTATCGTCTCATCTGAGTGACTAGCATCCAGACCACCACTCAAGGTCCAGCGTACGGGGTGAAAATACTGGTGGCTGTGGGATTCAAACCAGCGCACTCAGATCCTCTTGCTTCCTAGGTGGACGCGTTACTACAAGGCCAACGCTGCACATGCAGGGGAAGAAGGCACCAGCACCAGCATGTCTGCACTTGCTCAGTCGGGAGACGGGGAAACAAGCTTGGAAGCGCTGATCCTGAAGAGGCAGATGGCCATGTGATACGGATGGATGCGTCCCGCATACCACATCAGCTGCTGACAATCCAACACACGCATCGTAGGTTCAGTGATCCGTGTCAGTGTTCAGTGATCTGTGTCCTCTCAAAGGGCCAGAGACACCAAGGACGTGCATGGAAACGCTTCAAGGACTGCATCGCGGAGCATCTCCAGCACTGTGGAATGTTGGCCTGGTGGTAACGCGTCTTTTGTATTTGTATTTGTATTTCTCTTTTTATCACAACAGATTTCCCTGTGTGAAATTCGGGCTGCTCTCCCCAGGGAGACCGCGTCGCTACACTACAGCGCCACCCATTTTTTTGTATTTTTTCCTGCGTGCAGTTTTATTTGTTTTTCCTACCGAAGTGGATTTTTCTACAGAATTTTGCCAGGAACAACCCTTTTGTTGCTGTGGGTTCTTTTACGTGCACTAAGTGCATGCTGCACACGGGACCTCGGTTTATCGTCTCATCCGAATCACTAGCGTCCAGACCACCACTCAAGGTCTAGTGGAGGGGGAGAAAATATCGGCGGCTGAGCTGTGATTCGAACCAGTGCGCTCAGATTCTCTCGCTTCCTTAGCGGACGCGTTACCTCTAGGCCATCACTCCACTGATAAAACCAAAAAATCTGAGCGTACTGGTTCAAATTCCACAGTCTCTGGCCAAGGTAACGACCCGGATAACGATTTATAGTAAAAACAAAAACAGTCTGTCCGTCTGTCTGTGTCTTATCTTGTGTGTGTGTGTGTGTGTGATGGAGACAGACAGAAAGAGGGAAAGAGATTCAGCATTAGTTCCGTTCTCATTTTGTGAACCATGTCAAGCATACACAGACAGAACATCCACTCTCATTGTATATTCTTTGTTTTCAATGTCAGACCTTTTTTTTTTCTTTTCAAAGAACACACTTCCAAATATTTATGTGTTGTCAGGGATTGGCTAGTTGAAAAAAAAAGAAAAGAAAAATATGCCAAGTTAGCAAAAAATGAAGTCAACCATGGAAGTAAATTTTCAGAACTTTAAAAAGACTTTAGTTCTTCACTTCGACAAAAAGTGGACTTGTAATATGGATAAAAACAAGTCCTTTCCAACAGTAAAGCACAGAGGGAATTAGTTCTGTTGGAAAAACCCTCAATTCTTTTTCTTCCTGGAGTTGATCAGGCTGCCTGAGCAGAAATCAATGTTTTACAGAAAAACAATGCATAGAAGATGATGGTGTTGGAATTAGTCATTGAGTGTCTCGCTGATTCTTGTAACTGGTGATGTTAGAATTCTTGAAGATTATATATAATATGTATATGTAGATTATATATATATATATATATAGAGAGAGAGAGAGAGAGAGAGAGAGAGATTGCCAACATCACTGCTGATATCACACTGATAGTGACCAGCAAACAAAGACCATAGTTGTAGCTTTTGTGTTATAATTATTGTTAAAACATCATTGATAATGTCTCCATTAATTGTCTCTGTATCAAATGGCATTTAAACCATCACAACATCTTCTTTGTAACCAAATTCATTAAAAAAAAAAAAGAAAAAGAAAAAAACACACATATTCCTATGCAAGGGAACGAAAACAAGTAAGGTTTGACACCGACTGAAATCCTCGTGTCTTGAAATTTAAGAATAGTCTAAAAATGAGTGCTTGATAAAATGTTTAACCCATTAAGCCCTGGGGAGTTTAGTGCCTTGACAAGCTTCCTAGCCATACTGAAGGGGGGAAATGCAGAAAATATACTGAAATCAACCGGGTTTTAACATTTTTTTGTGTTTTTATTTCCTCCGGTTTGACACGTGTAGACGTTCTAGAAATACCGCAGATGTTAGTTCCCATTGCGTGCAGTTAAAGTATATGTAGGAACATGGACACCGTTTTAACTCTCTCCATACGAATGGCGAAAGAGACGACGTTAACAGCGTTTCACTCCAATTACCATCATCAAAATATTGCAAGTGGAAGGCTCTTATACTGAAGACGTGAATGTTGACAAAGATTACCACAATTCTGACGACGGAAGCTAAAGGTTAGGTCATTCAGACACCCACTGGACATCCGAGGGGTTTGTGTAGAGGAGAAGAGAGGACTGGCCGTACTGAGTGAGTTAATGAAACGAAGTCTGACGCCAGAGTACCTTACGGGCACAGGGCTGAATGAGTTAAAAGAATCCCTTCTGAAGAAAAACATCCCTGTGTTTTAGATGTGTGCGTAGGACAGGACCTGTGCCCAGTGACTCTGAGAGAGAATAAGGGAGGGTGTGCGTTTACGGTGAGAGTTCTGTGTCAGTTCTGACCGCAATAATTATGATTTTAGGAATATTTAGACCTACGGTGATCGCCCTTTAAGATGTGTAAAACAATATTTGTGCGTGCGCTTGCGTGCTTGTGTGTGTGTGTGCATGCGTGCGCATGTGTATTTGGGTGAGCACAACAAGTTGTAGCATTCGGTATGGTGTGCGTTGGAGATATAATTTTTTTTTTAATGCGTGAGTGACAAGAAGGGGTGGATGCGGGTTTAATTTAACCAGACATTGACACAAACATCGCCATGACCCAGTTAGTTATCTGGCACCACGCCCCTGCAAAAACAACAAATGACACACACACACACACACACACACACACACACACACAAAAGCACCCAAAAAACCCACTCCCTATCCCGCACGTATATTGATGTTGAATGCCACACACGCTGCCACCACGTCCCCCCAAAAAACGAAACGAAACCAAAAAATTCCCCAGCCTGCACATATATTGACATTCTACTAGTGACCACACACGCGTCATCAGACACAGGCGTTGGGGGAAGGAGGAAGTTGGGGGGGGGGGGGGGAGGGCCGAGGAGAGGTGCGCGTCATCAGACACAGGCGATGGGGAAGGGGTGGAGTGTGGAGGGCGTAGGGGAGTGACGGGGGGGGGGGGGGGGAGTTGGAAGGGTGATGGGGAGGGGGGGTGGGAATGGGGAGGCCGAAGACAGAGCGGCGCCCGTCACAATCCCCTTTTCTTCCTCAGCATGGCGATCTCCTCCTCAACGGACGGACCGGCCACGCTGTCCGGCCTGGAGGTTCGCCGCTTGTCGATGGGCGCCCCATGCTTGGTCTGGAAGACGGACATGGGCTGCACGGCCGTGCGGAAGTTGTCGCTGATGGCGGACATGGGGATGGAGTCCAAGGGGAGGTTCTCCAGGTCCACATGCTCCAGGTAGCTCTGCAGGTCCGTGTGGCTGTGGATGCCCGGCTCCTGCCCGCTGTCCTTCATCAGCTGCTCCAGACGTTCCACGTTGCCCTTGGACAGCCGCAGGTAGCTGGTGATGGAAAAAAAGAAGAAAAAAAAACACATAGCGAGCACGTGAAGCAGAAGCTCATCCACCCCCCACCGCTACGACAACGACGACCCCACCCACAACAGCTGCCTCAGACCTTCTGTAGGGCACAGTACAGACAGGCAGGGTTCCTCTAAAGAACGATTCGGACTGGAACACCCTGCCCCTGTCAGTTGTGGAGGCTAATACTACCGGCACTTTTGTATCGAGGGTGTCGCAGTGTGGCTGCTAAAATGCTAACAACTGACTTTTTCCCCTGTGAACCACCACCAAAGAAAGAGAGAGGAAAGGGAGGGGGATGAGGGGGAGAGAAAGGAAAGAGGAAAAAAGAAAGAAAAAAGGACCTTTATTTCTCAGTATCTAGGCTAGACCACTCCGGGGTTTACTGCTACACACAGACGACGTGGGAACAGGTCAGTGCACCAGACCATGGGAGCTTGACTGGTGTAGACATGCAGATTTTCTTCTTGATGATTGGAAAACAACTCACTGTCGAGGCGGGATGGGAAGACAGGAACTCAACAACAAACAGAACATCGGTGTATGATAGTCAGTCATGTTGGACAATGACCACCAGAACAACAGAGGAGGTAACTGCTGTCCCGACTATCTGGGCTAGAATTTGATTATAGTGGAGAGTGTCTTGCCCAAGTACTCTCTCAGCCAAGAGGGTTTTAGGACGGTTAGTGTTGGGATGGTTCCTAAGGCCAACTAGCTCTCAAGGCTGCAGCACTAAGAGCCAATGCAATTTTGCCTCCTTGTTTGAGTCATAGTCCTTCACAAAAGACCAAGCTGTAAATGATTTTCCATTGCAATGGAGAAACCATTGATAACACAGCTCTCACTATGCTGTTGGTCCAACTGTAAACTAATGTCGATCTATGATATAAGCTCATACATACTGAAACAATAACAACTCGTGGACTAACCACATTGAAGAATGGAGGGGAAAACCGACAGACTTGGAATGAGCAGTTCTGCTGTAAGGCGCCCCCGTGACTGACTCTCCACAAAGGTGAGGGAAAAGAAGACGCCATAAACCGACTGGCCGACAGACAGACACACATGAAGCAAACCCCATTCCACCCTGATGAAAAGGATACGTTTATGATAATAAATAATAATAATAATGATAGTATTTATACAGCGCTGAATCTTGTGCAGAGACAAATCTAAGCGCTTTCACACCAGTCATCCACACGCGTGCATAACTCTAAAACTGAAGAAACTGAAGACAATGAAGAGGTAGGGGAGGGAGGCTATCTTGTGAAGAGGTGGGTTTTAAGGCCACACTTGAAACAGCTGAGTGCGGAGACCTGACGAAGCGAAAGAGGAAGTTCATTCCAAATGCACGGTCCAGAGACAGAAAAAGAACGGCATCCAACAGTGGAGTGTACTGTTTGAATCTGGGTATGCGTAAACAGAGTGGATCCGAGGCCGATCGTAGAGAGCGAGATGGAGTGTAGAGGTGAAGGCAGGCACAAAGATAGGAAGGGGCAGAATTGTGGATACTTTTATAACATAGAGTGTTGATCTTATACTTTATTCTGTGTGAGACAGGGAGCCAATGGAGATGTTGCAAAATAGGAGTGATGTGCTCAGATCTTTTCTTTCTGAGGACGAGTCGGGCAGCAGAGTTTTGTATGCGCTGAAATGTAATGTTATAATGTTTATTATGTTACACAATTACGCCAGCGATACAGACAGGGCTGTTCACACCAGTCTGTCAAAAATGACTTTCAAAGCTCGCAGCGTGTGCAAGACATGAATACTTGATGGGAGCAATCTGGCAAATGGCTTCAATGACTGGCCAAACAAACACGTGTGTCGCTATTATTGATGCGTTGTTGTGTGTGAAGTCATCGAAGATAAGTATCACCAGCTCGGTCTGACCGGATAATTGTTTCACACTGTTGTGACGTGCGCGGCAAACGTTCCCATGATACAGACGACGGATCAGCACAATGTTACCGGTCATATATCACGCTTGTCAACGCACTTTTGGTACGTCTACGCTTCGGTCGTCAGCGTCAGACATGGTGACACACATTCACTTTGTTTCCACATGTCAACAACAACAACAACAACACAAAGTATGGCAACTCCTCTTGGGGAGATGATGAGGTCACCATACAACACACATACACACACACACATACACACACACACGCGCGCATCCTAACCCACCACTACCCCTCGCCCCCCTCCACCCCCCCCCCCCCCGCCCCCGCCCCTTCGCACACAGAGACAGGTACAGCAGTTCCTCAAAGGAGATGACGAGATCAGTTCTCCTCTGGAGAGATGATGATGTCGGCACCTCACACACACACACGCACACACACACAGACCCGCAATTTAACAGTTCCTAGAGGGAGATAATGAGGTCAGTACCCCCCCCCCCCCCCCCGCCCACACACACACCTCCCTCCTACACAGACCTGCAGTTTAACAGATCTTCAGGGGAGATAATGAGGTAAGAACCTCCCCCCACCACCCACATTTAAACACTATCTTAGGGGAGATAATGAGCTCAGTACCCTCTCCACCCATCACACACACACTCACTGTAGTTTAACAGATCCTAAGGGGAGATAATGAGGTCAGTACCCCCTCCTCCTCGCCCCCCCTGCCCCCCCCCCCATACACACACACCCCTTCTCCCCACCACACACACACACTCACAGACCCGCATTATAACAGTTCCTCAAGGAAGATAATGAGGTCAGTTGCCTCTAGGCCATCCCCCCACCGTCTGCCCCCCTAGCCCCCCTCCACCCACACCCCTCCTCCAACACACAGACCCGCAGTTCAACAGTTCCTAAGGGGAGATAATGAGGTCAACACCCCCCACCCCCACCCCTCCCACCCCCGACACACACACACACCACACAGACCTGCAGCTTAGCAGTTGTCCAGGGGAGATAACGAGGTCAGTGGCCTTGGGTTTCACCATCTCCAGCACTTCGTTCAGCTTCGTCACCAACTTCTCCTGGGCACGTTCCGGGTCCATGCCACTCCTACACACACACACACACACACACGCACGCATGCACGCACGAACGCACGCACGAACGCACAAACGCAGATACATATCCCATCATTAAGAATCATTTAACAGAGATCATTACGAATCATTAACAGAGGTAAATATGCAATCGTTATGAACCTTTAACAGATATCCCATCATTAAGAATCATTAGCACAATACGTATCCCACCCCATTAAGAACCATAAATGGATATATGTATATCCCATCGCTAAGAATCGTTAACTCACTCAGTACGGCCAGCCCTCTCTTCTCCTCTACACAGACCCCTCGGATGTTCAGTGGGTGTCTGAATGACCCAACCTTTAGCTTCTGTCGTCAGAATTGTGGTATTCTTTGTCAACGTTCACCTTTTCGGTATAAGAGCCTTCCGCTTGTAATATTTTGATGGTGGTAATTGGGGTGAAACGCTGTTAACGTCGTCTCTTTCGCCGTTCGTATGGAGAGAGTTAAAAAGAACAGACCGTTCAGCTGCTGTGCCAGATGAATCTGCCAAACTGCAGATGCTCATTAATTTTTTTGGAAAAGCACAGCCGGGAGCAGATGCATCAAAACGCAACCCCCCCCCCACCCCCCCAATCCCCCAAACCCCCCCCCCCCTCCATCACACCTTCATGATTGCCTCGCATCTAACCACGAACATCAGAGTAGCAGGGCAGGCATGTACTGTCCCGCCTATCTGGGCTAGAATTTGAATATAGTAGAGACTGTCTTGCCCGAGGTACGAGTACTTCCCCACTCTCTCGGACAAAACGGTTTTGGGACAGTCGGTACTGGGATGCCCAGGAAGGAGAAGAAATGGGAGGGGGCTATTGTAGCGAAGGAAGGAAGGAAGGAAGGAAAGGGCAGAGGGTCATTGTAGAGAAGGAAGGAAGGAAGGAGGGAAAGGGGAGAGGGTCATTGTAGAGAAGGAAGGAAGGAAGGAGGGAGGGAAAGGGGAGAGGGTCATTGTAGAGAAGGAAGGAAGGAAGGAGGGAAAGGGAAGGGTGCATTGTAGAGAAGGAAGGAAGGAAGGAAGGACGGAAAGGGGAGAGGGTCATTGTAGAGAAGGAAGGAAGGAAAGGGGATGGTGCATTGTAGAGAAAGAAGGAAGGAAGGAGAAAGGGGAGAGAATGAGGAAAAGGGGGGGAGGGCTATTGTAGAGAAGGGAGGAAGAAAGGAAGGAAGGAAAGAGGAGGGGGCACTGTAGAGAAGGAAGGAAGGAAGGAAGGAAAGAGGAGGGGGCATTGTAGAGAAGGAAGGAAGGAAGGAAGGAAGGAAGGAAAGAGGAGGGGGCATTGTAGAGAAGGAAGGAAGGAAGGAAAGAAGGAAGGAAAGAGGAGGGGGCACTGTAGAGAAGGAAGGAAGGAAAGGGGAGGGGGCATTGTAGAGAAGGAAGGAAGGAAGGAAGGAAGGACGGAAAGGGGAGGATCATTGTAGAGAAGGAAGGAAGGAAGGAAGGATGAAGGAAAGAGGAGGGGGCATTGTAGAGAAGGAAGGAAGAAAGGATGGAAGGATGGAAGGAAAGAGGAGGGGGCATTGTAGAGAAGGAAGGAAGGAAAGAGGAGGGGGCATTGTAGAGAAGGAAGGAAGGAAAGGGGAGGGGGCACTGTAGAGAAGGAAGGAAGGAAAGGGGAGGGGGCATTGTAGAGAAGGAAGGAAGGATGGAAGGAAGGAAGGAAAGAGGAGGGGGCATTGTAGAGAAGGATGGAAGGAAGGAAGGAAAGAGGAGGGGGCATTGTAGAGAAGGAAGGAAGGAAGGATGGAAGGAAGGAAGGAAAGGGGAGGGGGCACTGTAGAGAAGGAAGGAAGGAAGGAAAGGGGAGGGGGCACTGTAGAGAAGGAAGGAAGGAAGGATGGAAGGAAGGAAGGAAAGGGGAGGGGGCATTGTAGAGAAGGAAGGAAGGAAGGAAGGAAGGAAGGAAAGGGGAGGGGGCACTGTAGAGAAGGAAGGAAGGAAGGATGGAAGGAAGGAAAGGGGAGGGGGCACTGTAGAGAAGGAAGGAAGGAAGGAAGGAAAGAGGAGGGGGCATTGTAGAGAAGGAAGGAAGGAAGGAAGGAAGGAAGGAAAGGGGAGGGGGCACTGTAGAGAAGGAAGGAAGGAAGGGTGGAAGGAAGGAAAGGGGAGGGGGCACTGTAGAGAAGGAAGGAAGGAAGGAAGGAAAGAGGAGGGGGCACTGTAGAGAAGGAAGGAAGGAAGGAAGGAAAGAGGAGGGGGCAATGTAGAGAAGGAAGGAAGGAAGGAAGGAAAGAGAAAGGGGCATTGTAGAGAAGGAAGGAAGGAAGGAAGGAAAGAGGAGGGGGCATTGTAGAGAAGGAAGGAAGGAAGGAAAGAGGAGGGGGCATTGTAGAGAAGGAAGTAAGGAAGGATGGAAGGAAGGAAAGAGAAGTGGGCATTGTAGAGAAGGAAGGAAGGAAGGAAGGAAGGAAGGAAGGAAGGAAGGAAGGGAGGGGCATTGTAGGGAAGGATGGAAGGAAAGAGGAGGGGGCACTGTAGAGAAGGAAGGAAGGAAGGAAGGAAGGAAAGAGGAGGGGGCACTGTAGAGAAGGAAGGAAGGAAGGAAGGAAAGGGGAGGGGGCACTGTAGAGAAGGAAGGAAGGAAAGAGGAAGGGGATCATCGTAGAGAAGGAAGGAAGGAAGGAAGGAAGGATGGATCACTTGATGGCCTTGATGGCATTTCGGCTCTCTTCCATGGCGCCCGTCAGAGCCCTCATGTGATGGGTTTCCAGCTCACGGCCAGATGCCAGCACGTTCACCATGGCCATCTGTGGACACACACACACACACACACACACACACACACACACAAACAAACACACACACACACACACAGAACACAGACACACACACACACATGCAGACACACACGCGTGCAGACACACACACACACATCCACACACACACACACACACACAGAACACAGACACACACACACATGCAGACACACACACACATGCAGACACACACGCGTGCAAACACACACACACACACACACACACACGTGCAGACACACATACACACACACGTGCAGACACACACACACACACACACACACACACACACACACACACTCACTCATGCTCCTTTGGATCTTTATCATGGTCATCATGACGATCACTGTCATCATATCATCATTGACTGGTCATCATGACGATCACTGTCATCATATCATCATTGACTGGTCATCATGACGATCACTGTCATCATATCATCATTGAACTGTCCACTCTAGCAACTGGCAACAAAAATGTGCGCTTTGTCCCAGCACATACTGTTGCCGGCGACAATTGATAATATGCTGGTGACAGTATGTGAAATGCGACAATATGTTCTGTGAGGGTCTGCTCATAATTGTCGCTGGTGACAATATAATTATGCACGGCGACAGTGTATGTCGCAACGGCCCCCGCTCTGTATGTCTGTTTATCTCTCCTTCTCTCTCTACGCCCCCCCCCCCCCCCCCTTTCTCTATCCCTTCCTCTCTCTCTCTCTTTTTCTATATCTGTCTCTCATTATCTCTCCCCCCCACCTCTCTCTCTATATATCAAGCATGATACTTTTCCGCCGTTAGGCGGAAAATCGCCGTGGTTCATTACAAATCAGCCGTTCAAAATATCGATCCGCCGCCAGTGAAGATGATTCCGCCGCACGAAACTTTGATTTCCGCGGAGCGACACATTTCAATAAATTCTGGAAGGCGGGGGTCATTTTTGGCTCTGCACCGGTTTCCAATCAATGATTATCAAAGTAGGCCTATCCCAGAATTCACTTCCGCTTCGCGGGAAGTCTCGTTTGTTGACCGGCTTACTCTAGGCTACAGCGACGTAGATCTAGGCTACAGTGAACGACTCACACAAATTGTCAATGCCAAGGCCTGTTTTCATTGAACGGACAGCGAAAACATCTTCTTTTGATCCGAGCCTTCTTCTCAAAGAAATCTTGTTGAGTGTCCTGTACGTGCATATGCCTCCTCCATGTTCCTGCAAAACCCCTGTTTTACAACTACATCCAGAGTAAAACTAAAAGTTTTCCTGTTTCTGGGACAGACCTGTTTGGATGACTTAACTTTGCTGAATGACATTTTGCTGTTGGATAAATTTACCTGTGGATTGGTGGTCCGGTAAGGCTATAATTCATGCATGATCATTTTTTTATCATACTAACAGCGTTTCTTTGTAATGTTCTGTGTGCTTTTCTCACACCCAGTTTGCCCCTTACAGTAACAATACTAATTTTTCCAGGTAAATTCTAACACATGGAATGGGCTTGCAAGGATTGCTCCAACTGACTTTTTAGTGTCTATATAGACTATATACTAATCAATAGACACTAAAAAGTCAGTTGGAGCAACCCTTGCAAGCCCATTCCATGTGTTTTGTTGTTATGTGTTCTTACTCTGATTTTATATATATATGGCTAATTCGTGTTCAAAATGTCAAATTTCCCCGGAGGAGCATGCCCCCGGATCCCCCCCTCCCCACCCTTTTTTGGGGGGGTGGGGTGGGGGTGGGGGGATTGTACCATGTTAAGCCTCGTTCTAAAGATGGGGGGGGGGGGGAGTAAACAGTTACACTAATTGAGAAAATCCATGTCTGTATTAATTAGTCTTTTATTTTTGACACTGTTGTGGGTTCAGTCCACAGGAAAAAAAAATCCTCTTTTTTTTTCCAATTTCAGCTGCATTTTTTGTTGTTGTCTGATTTTCCTCTTTTTTTTTTTCCTGCCTTGGTGGCATGCCTGATATATATATTCATCCCTCACTCCCTCTTTGCCCCCCCATCTCTTTCTCTCCCTCTGTGTCTGTCTGTCTCTCATTCTCTCTACCCCCCACCCGATCTCTCTCTCTCTATTCACTTATCACTCACTCTCTCTTTATCTCCCCCCCCCCTCTCTTTCTCTTTCTTTCCTTGGTCTGTCTGTCTCATTCTCTACCCCCCTCCATCTCTCTCTCTCTCTATTCATTCATCCCTCACTCTCTCTTTATCCCCCCTCTCTTTCTCTCTTTTCTCGGTCTGTCTGTCTGTCTCAGTGACTGTCTGTCTCTCATTCTCTACCCCTCCCCCCCCCCCGCATCTTTCTCTCTCTCTATTCATTCATCCCTCACTCTCTTTATCCCGCCCTCTCTTTCTCTCTTTCCTCGGTCTGTCTGTGTGTCTCTCTCTCCGTGTCTGTCTGTCTCTCATTCTCTCCCCCCCTCTCTCCCTCTCTTTTCATTTATCAATCATTCTCTCTTTACCCCCCCCCCCCCCTTCTCTTTCTCTCTTTCCTCGGTCTGTCTGTGTGTCTCTCTCTCCGTGTCTGTCTGTCTCTCATTCTCTCCCCCCCTCTCTCCCTCTCTTTTCATTTATCAATCATTCTCTCTTTATCCCCCCTCTCTTTCTCTCTTCCCTTGGTCTGTTTGTGTCTCTCTCTCTCTCCGTGTCTGTCTGTCTCTCATTCTCTCCCCCCTCCCCTCTCTCCCCATCTCTCTCTCTTTTCATTTATCAATCATTCTCTCTTTATCCCCCCTCTCTTTCTCTCTTTCCTCAGTCTGTCTGTGTGTCTCTCTCTCCGTGTCTGTCTGTCTCTCATTCTCTCTCTCCCCCCTCCCCCCTCCCTCTCCGTCAATTCTCACTAACCAGCTGTACGGCCTCAGAGGGGGGCCCCTGGAAGTCCATGCGAATTGATGCGGGGTCCACTCCGGCCGGCAGTATCTGGGCTAACATTCTGCTCCACGCCGCACCGCCCCACATCGCACCTCAGCACACCGCACCACCACACCACACCACGCCACAGCACACCGCACCTCACCACAGCACACCGCACCACCACACCACACCACGCCACAGCACACCGCACCTCACCACAGCACACCGCACCACCACACACCACACCGCACCACACCACGCCACATCACACCGCACCACACCACACCACACCGCACCACACCACGCCACAGCACACCGCACCACCACACACCTCACCTCACCACAGCACACCTCACCTCACCACACCGCACCACACCACGCCACAGCACACCGCACCTCACCACCACACCGCACCACGCCACACCGCACCACACCACACCGCACCATACCACACCTCACCTCACCACAGCACACCACACCACGCACAGCCACACCGCACACGCACACCCACACCTCACCTCACCACAGCACACCACACCACGCCACAGCACACCACACCACGCCACAGCACACCACGCCACGTCCGATCACATTTCTCCACACCACATCATATAAAAATTATGAAACGGCATCGCACCACACCACACCACGCCACGCCACATCACATGACACCACGCCACACATCGCACGTGCAGCACTACTCCACACCATGCCACGCCACGCCACATCACATATCACACCACGCCACGCCACATCACATATCACACCACGCCACACCACGCCACGCCACATATCACACCACGCCACACATCGCACGTGCAGCACTACTCCACACCATGCCACGCTACGCCACATCACATGACACCACGCCACATCACATCACACCTCACCACTCCACTCCACACCACACCACACCACGCTACTCCAAATCACACAACTCCACGCCACATTATGAAACCACACTGCACCGCACAGCACCACGCCACACCACACCGCACCTCACCACGCCACGCCACGCCACGCCAGATCACATCACACGAAACCACACCACACCTCACCACACCACACACCTCACCTCACCACATCACACCACACCACGCCGCCACCACCACCACACCCCACCCCCACACACAACACAAACAAAGCCGTACCCTTCGCTCCCGTCCCTGGAGCTCAGCTTCCTGGCAGGTGTGTCTGTGCCCACGATGCGGCCGGATCCTCTGGAGGTGACGGACACCCTTGAGGACTTCCTGCTGTCGCTGGTCCACTCCGACCCTCTGGAGATCTTCCTCCGGACGTCACGCAACGTCTCTGCCGTCATCGCCATCATCGTCATTGTCGTCATCAGGTGGGGTCAGGTACAACACACACACACACACACACACACACACACACACACACACACACACACACCATCCTCCTCGCCGTCTCTTGCCAGCTCATCATGACAGACTGTTTGTATACAGGTAATGATTTACTCGATAGACGATGTGCATCTCTCTCTGAGTCAACATGCTTACTTCTTTTTTTTTTATATTCTTTTTTAATTTTTTATATATTTCTTTTATATACTTCTTCCATTTGCCTGTTCGATTCTTCGTTTGATCCTCGCTGGTTCGTTTGTTCGTTCGTTCGTTTGGTCGTTTATTTATTCATTTTCCTGTTGTTCCTCTGTTCTTTTACTACTTTCACACCCAGTTCTGGGAGACGTAACTTTAAATAGCAGAGAAACTGTGGATAGGATATCATCATCCCATATCACTGTCGTCGTCCGATAACTGATTTATCGCTTCGAGAGTAAGATTCCACGCGCTAATGTTTGGTGAATATGATTGGAGTTCAGTAGCTTCTTCTTCTTCTGCGTTCACTCGTATGCACACGAGTGGGCTTTTACGTGTATGACCGTTTTTACCCCGCCATGTAGGCAGCCATACTCCGTTTTCGGGGGTGTGCATGCTGGGTATGTTCTTGTTTCCATAACCCACCGAACGCTGACATGGATTACAGGATCTTTAACGTGCGTATTTGATCTTCTGCTTGCATATACACACGAAGGGGGTTCAGGCACTAGCAGGTCTGCACATATGTTGACCTGGGAGATCGTAAAAAATTCCACCCTTTACCCACCAGACGCCGTCGCCGTGATTCGAACCCGGGACCCTCAGATTGACAGTCCAACGCTTTAACCACTCGGCTATTGCGCCCGTCAGGAGTTCAGTAGCAAAACCCGTGTGTGGTGCAATTCAGTGACAAACTCGCAGTTAACAGATACAGACACATGATCAGCCAACTACCCGACAATCAGCCAAGCACCAGATAATCAATCAGCTAATGTACAAATACTCGCCAAAACAACACATAATCAGCCAACCACCAGATGATCAGCGAACGTACAGATAATAAACCAACCAACGGATAAACAGTCAACATACAGATAATCAGCCAACCACCAGATAATGAGTCAACCACCAGATAATCAGCAAATATATACATAACCAACCAGCTAACGGATAAATAGCAAATGTACAGTCAATTAACTAATCAACAGATATTCATCCAGCCAACAGATAATCAGCCAACCAACAGATACTCAGCTTGCCAACTCAGATAATCTGGCAAGCAGTTCAGATTAACAGCCAACTAAGATAATCAGGTAACTAACAGATAATCAGGTAAGCAGCTCAGATAGTCTGCCAACTTAATCAGATAAACAGGGAAACAGTTCACATAACCAGCCAGCTAACAGATAATCCAGCAAGCAGCTCAGATAATCAGGCAACTAACAGATAATCAGGCAAGCAGCTCAGATAATCAGCCAACTGACTCAGATTATCAGGCAACTAACTTACATAATCAGGCAACTAACTCAGATAACCAGCCAGCTAACAGATAATCCAGCAAGCAGCTCAGATAATCAGCCAACTAACTTAGATAATCAGGCAACTAACAGATAATCAGGCAAGCAGCTCAGATAATCAGCCAACTAACTCAGATAATTAGGCAACTAACTCAGATAATCAGGCAACTAACTCAGATAATCAGGCAACTAACTCAGATAATCAGGCAACTAACTTAGATAATTAGGCAACTAACTCAGTCAAATAATCAGGCAAGCAGCTCAGATAATCAGCCAACTAACTCAGATAATCTGGCAAGTAACTCACGATCGGATATAATGTCATTCACCTCGGAGCTCTTTCTGCAACATGAAACACAACACACTGTTTCCATTCCATCTACATCAGGCACAACACACTGTTTCCATTCCATCTCTCTACATCAGACACAACACACTGTGTGTCCATTCCATCTCTCTACATCAGACACAACACACTGTGTGTCCATTCCATCTCTCTACATCAGACACAACACACTGTGTCCATTCCATCTCTCAACATCAGACACAACACACACTGTCCATTCCATCTCTCTACATCAGACACAACACACTGTGTCCATTCCATCTCTCTACATCAGACACAACACACTGTGTGTCCATTCCATCTCTCTACATCAGACACAACACACTGTGTCCATTCCATCTCTCTACATCAGACACAACACACTGTGTCCATTCCATCTCTCTACATCAGACACAACACACTGTGTCCATTCCATCTCTCTACATCAGACACAACACACTCTGTGTCCATTCCATCTCTCTACATCAGACACAACACACTGTGTCCATTCCATCTCTCTACATCAGACACAACACACTCTGTGTCCATTCCATCTCTCTACATCAGACACAACACACTGTGTCCATTCCATCTCTCTACATCAGACACAACACACTGTGTCCATTCCATCTCTCTACATCAGACACAACACACTGTGTCCATTCCATCTCTCTACATCAGACACAACACACACTGTCCATTCCATCTCTCTACATCACACACAGCACAATGTGTCCATCTCTCTACATCAGACACAACACACACTGTCCATTCCATCTCTCTACATCAGACACAACACACTGTGTCCATCTCTCTACATCAGACACAACACACTCTGTGTCCATTCCATCTCTCAACATCAGACACAACACACTGTGTGTCCATTCCACCTCTCTACATCAAACACAACACACTGTGTCCATTCCACCTCTCTACATCAGACACAACACACTGTGTCCATCTCTCTACAGCAGACACAACAGACTGTGTCCATTCCACCTCTCTACATCAGACACAACACACTGTGTCCACCTGTCTTCATCAGGCATAACACTCTTTATCCATTCAGTCAGAGACCGAGCTCTTAGCGCTTTGAGTCATTTGGACCATAAACTGTCTGCCTGGGTAGAGCCAGCTGACACCTCATCATTCGACTTCTGCTTCATTTAGCCAGGCTTCATTCAGATGAGGGGTCCAAGCCTGAAGTATTAGCCAGAATTGCAATGACAGCTGCAACACTAGCCAAGTTGAACACCATTTGGAAGGACAAGGCAGTCAAGCTCAGCTCAAAGATAAGACTCATGCGTTCTCTTATCTACTCAGTTCTCCTGTATGCTTGTGAAACATGGACCCTTACAGCAGAATTGGAGAAGAGGATTCAGGCCTCAGAAATGAGATGCTTCAGAAGACTGCTTGGCATCTCTTATAAAGACCACATAACCAATGAGGAAGTCAAAAACAGAATAAGGCAAGCCATTGGTCCCTATGAAGACCTTCTCACCACCATCAAGAGGCGCAAATTAAAATGGTTCGGCCACGTAACAAGAGGAGAGGGGCTTGCCAAGACAGTGCTCCAGGGAACAGTCAGAGGAGGAAGGAAGAGAGGAAGACAGAAGAAGAGATGGGAAGACAACATCACAGAATGGACAGGACTGAAGCTGAGCGAGGCGGTCAAATGTGCGAAAGACAGGGATGGATGGAGAGGACTGGCTGACAGGTCATCTGTATGCCCCAACGGCAACCGCCATGGGGCAGCTGAGCTGAGCTGAGCATTCACACACACACACACACACACACACACACAGAGCACTGACGTGTTTGTTGGCAGCCTCAGAACTAGCTGCCAGACCCATGGCAAGATCGTGGAGATACTTCAACTGATCGATGGAGACACAGACACACAATGGCAGACACAGACACGCACACACACATACAGGTAGTGGGGTTTTCCGACGAATTTTTGCCAGGGACAAGTCTTCTTTGGCTGTGTGTTGTGTTACGTGGTTAAAAGTAAATGCTACACACGAGACCTCGGTTTTTATAGTCCCATTGCTGGTGTCTTTAACACAATAGCGTGGACGTGATCTTGTCCGTAGGTTTTAGCAGAAATTTGTCCCGTTATGATACTAATAACAACAGTGATGCTGATAACAGAAGTAATAGATGATGACGATAATGATGATGTACATTTATATTCTATAAATAGGGCTTAAGCGCGCTTTACAAAAAAAAAAAAAAAAAAAAAAAAAAAAGGGGGGGGGGGGGATTCGAATAGACCCATACACGCGCACACACACACACACATTCACGAACACACACACACACACACACACATACACACACGTACACACACACTCGCGCGTGCGCTCAACACGCTAAAATCGTACATTGATATTTACCTCCTCGCGAGCGATTGTTTCGAGGTCTGAAACATGAAAGTAACATCTGTTTAAACAAACTAGCTTACTAACTAGCCAGCTAACAATTTAGCAAACAAACTAGTTAGTCAAAACCAACGGACTGACTAACTAGCTAGCTTAGTAACTAGTTAACAAGCTAGCTAACTATAAAAAGCCGGACTAGATGGCTCCGACTAGCTAGCTAATCAACTAGCTGGTTAGCTTACTTGATGACAAAACGATTAATAACCGACGCACATATAACTATAAAGTCACATCTCTCTCTGTCTCTCTCATACATGCGCGCGCGCGCACACACACACACACGCATACACACACACACACAAACTGGCACACGGAAATTTCAGCCACGCTGCACACACACGCACAAACACACACACACATGCACATACACTTCCCCACCCCCCAGCCTTCGCACCCTCTGCCTCCCCCACCACACACACACACACACACACACACACACACACACACACACACACACACACACACACACACACACAGAGCACTGACGTGTTTGTTGGCAGTCTCAGAACTAGCTGCCAGACCCATGGCAAGATCGTGGAGATACTTCAGCTGATCGATAGCATCCGCCTGCTTGTCGTAATCCATTCCTTGTATTGCACACACACACACACACACACACACACACACACACACACATGCACGCACGCACGTGCACATCCACGTTCACACATAAGCACACACCCCCCACACACGCATACCCTCACACACACACACACACACACACACACACACACACACACATCATTGACTCTCACTGACCACATTTACGTCAACACAAAAACTGATATAGTGGAAACATGTTCTGTTCAAACTGGTTATAGTGACCATTCATCTGTCTGTGTAACTTGGAAAAAAATATGTCAATTTCAAGTCGGGTCTTACAGATATTCTAACAGAAGTTTCACACATTTCGATAAGAAAACAATCATCAGTGATTTGCTTCATTTTGGTTTAGAATATGTTTATTAAATTAGAAATCCTGACGATGCTAATAACTATTGGGTAAACACTTTCGATTCATTGTATGATCGACATGCTCCCTTTGTAAGAAAAACGATGAAGCATAAAAATTAAACCTCCGTGGTTGACAAAGGAAACAGATAATGAAATTAAGAAATTACTACCAGAATCATATAGAAATCAAAGAAATAAAGTGAATTGCACGCATCGAAATTGAATTAGACATTCACATGATTAGTATCAAATTAGTATCTTCTTTCCCGAATTCGAAATCAGTTTGGAAAAAAACACTGATATCTTGACAAACAGGAACTCAATGTCAAAATTCCAAAATCCAATTAAAGAAATATTACCAGAAAAACATCAAACTTTCATTTTGCTAACATTACCAACAATATAATTGTTAATGATGAAACAAGTCATCTTCTTCTTTGTTCGTGGGCTGCAACTCCCACGTTCACTCGTATGTACACCAGTGGGCTTACGTGTATGACCGTTTTTACCCCGCCGTGCAGGTAGCCATACTCCGTTTTCGGGGGGTATTAAACACATGAAAACGAACTGAAACTAACTTTGGCGAGAGTGGGTCAGTTCATGGAACAGACCTTGGCCTATGACTGACCCTTGTGAAACACCACTGTGTTTTCTGCAAAAGCCTACAGTTCATCATCAAACATGTACGTTTCCCACCCACGCCACATATAAAAACCACAGACATTGATCAATTCGTGCCTGTTTTCCAACCGCAAACAGCATGCGTTAATCAATATCATGAAGCACGTGGTTTTCTCACGTATCTATTCATGCAATTTCAAATTCCGATTCTTGAATTCTTTAAAGACAAGACAAAAATGAATTCGTAATAATGATTAAAAACAAAACAAAACACAAGGGCATAATACTGGACTGAGGCATGCATTAAAAGCAACAAAATCGCCAAAAAACAACAACAACAAAAAACAACAACAACAAAAAAAAACCCCCCCAAAAAAAACACACAAACGAAACGAAAAGAATGAGTTCCATAGTTTTTTTAATTTTATTTTTTACTTGTATTGTCATTCATCTATGTGAATGAGGTTGGTAGTTTTTCTTGATTCTTATTGACATGTTTTGTCTTTCATTTCTCTTAAGCAGTTCCATAGTTTATTTTAATTTCTACTAATATGCATTGTCTTTCATCTCTCTGAATGAGTTCCATAGTTTTTCTTGATTTCTATTAACATGTATTGGCTTCCATCTATGTGAATGAGTTCCATAGTTTTTCTTGACTTCTATTAACATGTTTTGTCTTTCATCTATGTGAATGAGTTCCATAGTTTTTCTGGACTTCTATTAACATGTTTTGTCTTTCATCTCTGTGAATGAGTTCCATAGTTTTTCTGGACTTCTATTAACATGTATTGTCTTTCATTTATGTGAATGAGTTCCATAGTTTTTCTGGACTTCTATTAACATGTATTGTCATTCATCTATGTGAATGAGTTTCATAGTTTTTCTAGATTTCTATTAACATGTTTTGCCTTTCATCTCTCTGAATGAGTTCCATAGTTTTTCTGGACTTCTATTAACATGTGTTGTCTTTCATCTATGTGAATGAGTTTCATAGTTTTTCTTGATTTTAACATGTTTTGTCTTTCATGTCTCTGAATGAGTTCCATAGTTTTTCTTGACTTCTATTAACATGTTTTGTCTTTCATCTCTCTGAATGAGTTCCATAGTTTTTCTTGACTTCTATTAACATGTTTTGTCTTTCATCTCTCTGAATGAGTTCCATAGTTTAGTTTATTTTCTACTAATATGTATTGTCTTTCATCTCTCTGAATGAGTTCCATAGTTTTTCTGGACTTCTGTTAACATGTTTTGTCTTTCATCTCTCTGAATGAGTTCCACAGTTTTTCTGGACTTCTGTTAACATGTTTTGCCTTTCATCTCTCTGAATGAGTTCCATAGTTCTACTAATATGTATTGTCTTTCATCTCTCTGAATGAGTTCCATAGTTTTTCTTGACTTTTATTAACATGTATTGTCTTTCATCTATGTGAATGAGTTCCACAGTTTCTCTCGATTATCTATTAACATGCTGTTTTTCTTTCGCTACTCTGAATGAGTTCCATGATTTCTTTTTTTAATTTTCCATTAACATGGTTTGTCTTTTATCCATGTAAATGAGTTTCGCATGCGTGTAAATGATTGGTGTGAACGATGAAGAGAGATCTGCTTATAAACACTAACCGTCATCTGCGTTCCTGGAAGATTTACACACACACACACACACACACACACACACACGCGCGCGCACACACACACATGATTTATATATCATACTTACATGTTTATAAAGATGAATATAAGCCTTTATACATACATACATACATACATCTCTCTCTCTCAAAAAAAAAAAAAAAAAGGAAGAAAAAAAGAAGAAAAGATAGATAGATAGATAGATAGATATGCATATCCACATAGACAGAGAGACAGAGAGAGAGAGAGAGAGAGAGAGAGAGAGAGAGAAGGGTGGGAGAGAGAGAGAGAGAAAGAGAGAGAAAGAGAGAGAGAGAGAGAGAGAGAGAGAGACAATACAATGCACATGCACAAACCACGTAATATTATAATTACCACAAGTGAAACATGATTCGAATTAAATTATACTTATCTAAATCAGGCGACATGTGTATTTTTGCTCGCCGTCAAATAACGAGAACTGCGTCACTGATTGGAATGTTCAGTAACTCTATTCTTGTCAATTCTTTTTCTTCTTCTTCTTCTTCTGTTAAGACCATAAGGGTATCACTGATGACGTGGCAACCAGTTCTCTTCATTTATCCGTGTTGCGTATTTGTGCTTTCATACCTGTGAAACTGCGTCTTTGGTGCATATCTGTTATGCATGTGTGGGTGTTTGCGTGTCTTCATGTTTTACATTTACTTGCTTATTTATCATCATTGTTGTCTTATTTATTTATTTATTATTATGATTATATTATTTTATTATTATTTTCATTACTACTACCTTTTTTATATCATAATTATTATTTATTTATTTATGTAAGCTTATCTATATATTTTTTTTTTTCTCAAGGCCTGACTAAGCGCGTTGGGTTACGCTGCTGGTCAGGCATCTGCTTGGCAGATGTGGTGTAGCGTATATGGATTTGTCCGAACGCAGTGACGCCTCCTTGAGCTACTGAAACTGAAACTGAAACTATCCGTGTTCCTCGTCTCAGGGCATCGCTCAGTCTCAAGAAGGGAAGAAGGGAGGAAAGGAAGGAAGGAAGGAAGGAAGGAAGGGAGGGAGGGAGAAGGGAAGGAAGGGAGGGAGGGAGGATTGTATATACATGGAATCAGGACCTGGGGAGCCAACCATGGATGGAGGGGGGGAAGGGAGAGAGGGAGGGAGGAAAGGAAGGATGGGAGGGAGGAAGGCAGGAAAGAAGGGAGGGAGGAAGGGAGATAGCGAGGGAGGGAACGAGGGAGGGAGGAAGGAAGGGATGAAGGGAGCGAGAGAGGGAGCAAAGGAGGGAGGGTGGAAGTGAGGGAGGAAGAGAGGGAGAGAAAGAGAGGGAGGGGGGAGGAAGGAAGCGAGGGAGGAAGGAAGGGATGAAGGGAGCGAGAGAGGGAGCAAAGGAGGGAGGAAGAGAGGGAGGGAGCAAAGGAGGGAGGAAGAGAGGGAGGGAGGAAGGAAGGGATGAAGGGAGCGAGAGAGGGAGCAAGGGAGAGAGGGAGGGAGGGAGGAAGAGAGGGAGGGAGGAAGGAAGGGATGAAGGGAGCGAGAGAGGGAGCAAGGGAGGGAGGGAGTGAGGGAGGAAGGAAGAGAGGGAGGGAGGAAGTGAGGGAGAGAGAGAGGGGGGGAGGGAGGAAGGAAGGGATGAAGGGAGCGAGAGAGGGAGCAAAGGAGGGAGGGTGGAAGTGAGGGAGGAAGAGAGGGAGGGAGGAAGTGAGGGAGAGAGAGAGGGGGGGAGGGAGGGAGGAAGTGAGGGAGGAAGAGAGGGAGGGAGGAAGGAAGGGAGGAAAGGAGGGAGGGCAAAGGACGGGAGTTGGAAGAATAAAAGTAGGAAGGAAGGAAGGAGGGAGGGAGGGAGGACTATACGTACATGGAATCCGGACCCAGGGAGCCAGCTAGGTACGGTGGGAGGAAGGGAGGGAGGGCGAAGGGAGTTGGAAGAATGAAAGTAGGAAGGAAGGAGGGAGGGAGGAAGGGAGGGCGGGCGAAGGAAGGGAGTTGGAAGAATGAAAGTAGGAAGGAAGGAAGGAGGGAGGGAGGGAGGACTATACATACATGGAATCCGGACGCAGGGAGGGAGGGAGGGCAAAGGAATGGAGTTGGAAGAATGAAAGTAGGAAGGAAGGAAGGAAGGAAGGAAGGAGGGAGGTAGGGAGGGAGGGAGAGAGGACTGTACATACATGGAATCCGGACCCAGATTCCCAACAGTGGAGCCGCTTTGCGAGCCCTGTAGCCATGGGGGGATCCTCTCCTGCCGGGCATCAACAGTGATCATGCTGAACATCGTCGTCATCATCATCATCATCGTCGTCGTCGTCGTCGTCATCATCGTTATCAACTTCTTCTTCATCATCATCGTCGTCATCATCTTCATCGTCATCGTTGTTGTCGTCGTTGTCACCATGACCATCGTTGTCATCATTATCGCCATATCAACAACAACAACAATAATAATAATAACAATAATAATAATAATGGTAAGCATGATAATAAACATGATATTAAAAAAAGTATGATAATAATAATAACAATAATAATTTTTCCATTGTTTCCTCTCTTCCTCTCCCCCCCCCCCAACCCCAACCCCCACCACTTCCCCCCCCCCCACCCACCACCCCCTACCCTCCACGTCCCCCTACACACCCCTTCTTTCTCTTTGTATTTTTTTAAATTAAAAAGTTTATACCTGATTTCCGTAAGAGGCACTGATCTTGCGCGATCGCATTCCCCCTCCTCCACCGTCTTCGACGCCATAGCCACTAGTGACGGAGGACCTTTGGGCTGAGATGCCAGGGTCTGTGGAGGAGGACATACGCCCGTGGGACACTTGGCTGCTTTTCCGCGAATCTGGGCCATTGTAGAGATTCTCCAGCTTCTTCACCAGCTGCTGTTTCTCTCTCCTGGAGAGGTACGGGATGGAAAGTGGGAGGGAAGATGGAAGGCAGGATGAAAGGAAGGAAGGAAGGAAGGAAGGAAGGATGGTTGGTGTGGTGGTGGTGGTGGGTGAGGGAAGAATGGAGGGAGGGTGGGAGGGTGTTGGTATCGTGCTTGTGTTCTATTGTGTAGCGATGTGTATATGGGTGTTTCGTGTTGTGCTGTGTTGTTGTTGTTGTGTTGTGTTGTTGTGTATTGTGCTGCGCTGCGCTGCGCTGCATTGAATTGCGTTGCGTTGCATTGCGTTGCGTTGCATTGTATTGTGTTGTATTGCATTGCACTGCACTGCATTGTATTGAATGGTAATGTGTGTGTGTTGTACTGCACAGTATTGTATTGTGTTGTACTGTATTATATTGCATTTCAATGCATTGCATTGTATTGTATTGAATAGCAATGTATATGTGTTGTTGTACTGCATCATATTGTATTGTTGTATTGTATTATATTTTATTGTATCGCATTGCATTTCATTTTGACTGCATTGTATTGTTTTGTATTGGATAGCAATGTATATGTTTTGTTGTAGTGCACTATATTGCATTGTGCTGTGCTGCACTATGTTGTATTGTGTTGAATTGTATTGTATTGTATTGCGCTGTATTGCATTGTATTGTATTGAATAGCAATGTATATATGTTGTTGTACTGCACAGTATTGCATTGTAATGTATTGTATTGTATTGTGCCGTCTTTCGTCACAGCAGAATAACCCCCGAGGTAAAATCTCAGTGAGGGGCTGTTAGGGACTGTTACACCGAGGCGTGAGGAGCAGGGATAGGAAAGGTGGAGGAAGGGCAGTGGAAGGGGGCGAATGGTCGTATGTCTATTGTGGTACATGGAAAGCCCCCCCCCCCCCCCCCCCCCCCCCCCCCCCACCTTTTTAAAAATTTTATCCTGCCTGCAGAATTTTATTTGTTTTCCTATCGAAGTGGATTTTTTTTTACAGAATTTTGTCAGGGACAACACTATTGTTGCCGTGGGTTCTTTTACGTACGCTATGTGCATGCTGCACACGGGACCTCGTTTTATCATCTCATCCGAATGACTAGCGTCAAGACCACCACACAAGGTCTAGTGGAGGTGGAGAAAGTACTGGCAAATATGGGATTAGAACCAGTGCGCTCAGATTCTCTCGCTTCCTGCGCGGACGCCTTACCTCAAGGCCAACACTTCAAGGCCAACACTCCACTAACAGAGGATAATGGACAGAGAACTTAGAAACGGAAGGAGGGGACACGAACACGAAGACCAGAGGCCCATAAATCAAAAACCAGACTTCTGCATGATCCCACAACACGACTGCTGGAAGTGAGTTGGAGTACTGAACCTCCTCGAAAGAAACTGAAACTGAAAGTGAAACTAGCTGGAAGTGAGAAACCACAAATCCAAATACCAGGGGCCATGATCACGATCCCAGAAAATAGGATGTGAGAGACCACAGACCCAAAGATCAGGATCATAAGATCCTTGAGAGATGGAAGAGAGAGAGAGAGAGAGAGGGAGAGAGAGACAGAGGCAGAGACAGAGAGACAGACCAACAGAGAGACAGAGATAGACAGACAGAGAGACAGAGAGAGACTATACTGAGAGAGGCCATTTTGTCAAGGCACTGGCAACAACTAAAGCTTAGTAGGTACACTCACTCATATGATCTCTGAGCCTCTTTGCGGCTTTTCTCGATCTGTTTATGGGCATTTTCTAGCTCTTTTTTCGGAGCAACGACATCATGACGAGGATTCACCGATGTTGACAGCCTACCGGAAGAAGTCTTCCTCATCTTGAGGAACTTGCCCTCTTTAGTTCAGACACGACACGAACTTCGGTGTCTTGTCACGTGAATCTGCCACCTTGTCTCATGGATCTTGTGGGTGCTTCGTCCTTTGAACTGCGATCACGATAAGAAAGATGGGTTAACAAAAGCCCGGTGTTTGCTTTCCCATGTTCTGTTCTAGAATTGTTGGCCACCACTTGAGAAAAACTGGCAGAGTGTGGTGGGCCTTCGTTCGACCCAATGTTTAGTTAAAGGCTACCTGTTCTTGATCACTGCATACTGCTGGAAAAGGAACTTGATGTAACAGCCGAAGCCTCAGCCAAAAAGCTCACAATGTGTGACGTTTTTTTTCTGGTGACGTAATAGGTCGGAATCTGTTCTTTTAACGTAACCTAACCCATTTCTTCTTCTTCTTTTTCTTCTCGTTCATTGTCTGTTCAAGTGATTTAAACATGTACGCAGGCATTCTTATAAGCACACATGCTCACTTATACAGCGTCAGGGATCAATCAATCAATCAATCAAAAACACTTTATTAATCCACATGGAAATTCAGTTGTGCAATCACAGGTTCGTTGTAAACACTGGCATAAAATCATCATGCGCAACATAAGAAGAGATTAAAACTAGTCAAATAAGAATTCCCAATAGCTGACGATATACTAACCCCCCCCCCCCCCCCCCCCACACACACACACACATACTCATGTTAAGACAATAGGGTATTGCACAACAATATTTGCAAATGAAAACATCCAACAAAAAAAGGGTATAGATTACTAAAAATGACATGTGCGCACGCACGCATGCAAACACACACACACACACACACACACACACACGTTAAGACCATAAGGTATTGTACAACAATGCATTAATAAAAACATCAAGGGAATAAATCGTATATATAAGTAAAATGCACACACACACACACACACACACACACACACACACACACACACACACACTCATTCACACACACACACACTCACACACACACATACAACGTATGCATGCACATAACATATGTCACGCCAATAAAATTAGTACATTAACATTAAGATACATGAAATCCAAGTAAAATAAGAAAATATTTGAAAATCACTTCCGATCACACACACACAGAAATGCTTGCCCGTGCTCACCCGCTCAGTCCCACATGCACGCATAATGTCTGCTCCCATGCACTCGTCTGCTGGTGAAGTTCAGGTGTTGCTGTGGCGAGGGGGCTTGGGGGGGTGGGAGGGTTCACTCATGAGTTAGTGTATTGGATGTTTTGATTGTGTGCGCGAATGGCTGTAGGAATAAATGAATTAATGTATCGACGAGGGAAAAGTGTCGGTATTAAAAAAATAATTAAAAAAAAAAATGTCGTCGGCCTCTTTCCGTCTCGAGAGATGATGGTTGCACCAGAAAATTAGTCACTGCCGGGCGTTGCACTAACTGCTGTGGCTGTGTAGACCAATGCTGGAGTGGTAATCTCTACTGCATGTGGGACAGATAATTATAAGAATATGCTGCTTGGTTTTACAGAATTTGACTTAACTTGCGGGTGGCTCTTTTTCTCCTCTACTCAGCGAGTCGATGTGGCTTCTCTCTTGCTTGCTTCACCCCTCCCAGAATGACAGATAATAATAATAATAATAATAATAATACTAACAATAATAGTATCAGTAGCTCAAGGAGGCGTCACTGCGTTCGGTCAAATCCATATACGCTACACCACATCTGCCAAGCAGATGCTTGACCAGCAGCGTAACCCAACGCGCTTAGTCAGGCCTTAAGAAAAAACAAAAACAACAACAAAAAAAACAAAAACGTAATAATAATAATAATAATAATAATAACAGATAACAATGGAATGGAGGAGTAATCAGTCATACTACAAATAAACGAAATTAACACAAGCTACTCACCCACAGAATGGCATACTACCTCAGTGACTGATGTAACAAATTGCTGGCTGGGAATTATACAAAGCGCCTTGAATAGCGCTAGGCTAGACTCACTGTTTTTTCTGTTTCCATCCAGGTGTTTTACAGTGAATTTGAAATTGTTTTTATCAATGATGGTGAATATGTATTATGTGCTTTTTATCCCCCTTTTTTTTCTCTTAAGACTTTTAAATTCATGCCTTATGCTGTAACGTTATGAATCTTATTTGAGCGCACGCGCGTGCGTGCGTGTGTGTGCGTGCGTGCGTGCGTGTGTGTGTGTGTGTGTGTGTGTGTAATTCGGGTCATGTGTGTATACACATGCATACATATATCGTAATAATATGTGTCTGTGCGTGTGTGTCTGTCTCTGTGAGCGTGCGTGTGTGTGTGTGTGTGTGTGTGTGTGTGTGTGTGTGTGTAGGGGGGTTGGCGGGGGCGGGTGGGTGGGGGTTGTTGGGGGGATGGGGGTGCTTTGATACTTGGTCTACGTAGAAGATGTGGATGTGATTTTGTGTTTTGTGTACAGAGATTTTTTTTATTTTGTTATATTTTACTCGTGTAATGTGCCTTGAGCATTACTGTATTATAATGAAAGGCGCAATATAAATAAACTATTATTATTATTATTATTATTACTTGTCTAGTAACCTGCTCCATACGAGCAAGTAGCAATGTTGTACTTTTGTCGGTTTTAGACTGTATGTATTTTCCTCGTTTTGGCTTGCTGAATCTCCATTTCATATTTACTGTTTGTAAATCTTGTCAACCTTGAAACTTTTAGAAGTTCATCAAATGTTCCATGCAAATCTGTTTATGAAGGCTGTGTATTCTACGAAATAGGTCTACGTATATCCCATATGTGTGCATGTAGCCTTGATATGTGTGTGCGTGTGTGTGTGTGTGTGTGTGTGTGTGTGTGTGTGTGTGTGCGTGTTTGCGTGCATGTGTTTGTACGTGTATGTGTGCTTGCGCACGCGCACGCGCGCGTGTGTGTATGTGCACCCGCATACCTTTTTTTTTTTTTTCAATCTTAGAAACTGGGTTAAAGTGTTTTGTATTGATAATTATTTTTCATAAAAAGGTCTATGTCAAATTTAGCTTGATAGAAGATTTGCAAGATAACTTGCATCCGAGCTTGGAGTAGGTATATAGGTATACCATGGAAAACAGCAATGAGTGATTGCTTAAAACTAAAGTGATCATGGAGATAAGAAAACTCTCTGCCTGGTGACTTTTCGGTATTTCAGTTCAGGTGTTGTGGCAGAACATCGAAACTACTACATAATTCACGTATTTAGTTTCAATGCGATACGTGTGTGTCTGTAGATAGGTTTAATATTACAAAGTGTGATCTCTACTCCAAGTTCGGCTGCAAGTTATCTTGCAAATCTTCTATATAGGCTAGTTTTGACATAGACTTTTGTTGTTGTTGTTGTTGATAAATGATTGTGATCACTTCAAAGGTGTATCCGAAATTTACAGATCAATGGAACCTGTTCACACACACACACACACACACACACACACACACACACACACACACACACACACACACACACACACACACACCAGTTCTCAACATAGCACTTTTTATTTGATATACACGGTGATTTAATATGATGTGAAAAGACAACGTGATTAAACAAAAGAAAGCAACGTCAGTTTATTAATATAAACAGAATAGGCAAATTATACATAGGCCTAATGGTGACGATAATAAAAGGATGCTAACAACAATCATTATCCTATCAATAATCTTAATCATAAGAAGGAAACATGAAAAACAACGAAATATGCAACCAGAGCACGTCATTATTTTGATAGCAAATACAATTATGTACACACTGCGTTCATATTATGCGTAGTCCTAAAAGTGTCCATAATATGTCATCTGCATTGCTTATGATTATTAGGCGAGCATTCTTTATCAATAGTACCATCGTAATAAAAACAACAACAACACACAAACAGAAGGAGAGAACGAAAAAAAAGAAGCAATTATTAAACCCATTAATTAAAATTTGATAAAAACGGTATACCACGGATGCAAGAATTCATTTTGTCAATTTCCTGTTGCTATCAGTGAAGAAACAAAATCTTTCTTTAAGCTATGCAATAAGCAAGACACGAAAAAACCAAGAGAATGGACATGAGGTCCATACTTGTACGTTATCCCATTGCACGGAAATTGCCAGCCTCTCTCCCAAGCCCTCCGTTTCTCAAGTCATGGGCCCCTCTGTTGCTGTCATTTACTGTTATTACTTTCTAACTTCATGAGTGAATGCAGCGCTTCTGATTCAGCTGGCAGTGAACGCTTGACACAGGAGCGAAAAGAGAAGAAAGAGGAACCGGGTCATGCAGGCAGAACCGAGAGATTCCACACTGGAAATCAGGCATCAGCGGGCGGTGGAGCCTTTGTACTGTCGGACATAGTGACAACAGTGGTGGTGGATGCGGGGATTGGGGCAGACGGTGCACGTGACGACCCGAAGCGGGCACGGTACATGCGCCACACGCGCGTGTTACACACGTAGGACAAGAAGAGCAGCAGGCCCTGGGAGGCAGTGCAGAGCTCCGCCAGCACCAGCAGCCACTCCTGGTGGCCAGAGAACTCCGCCAGGACCACCAGCACCCAGCCAAGGCCAGTCACCGTGGCCAGCTTGGCGTACACCAGCACGTCACGGCGCGCGCTGCCCACCGTCGCCTGCAGACGCCGCACGCGCATGATGGCCACGACGGTGAGGAGGAAGCAGAGGAGGTTGGTGACCACCACCCCGCCCAGAGGCAGCAGAAAGGCCAGGATGAGGAGCGGGTCAAAGCCGGTGTCCAGGAAGCACAGCTTTCCACCATACCCTGTGCTGGCGCCGCCTGACACAGCGACAGTAACGACGGCAGTGAGTGCCACAGCGCCGACTGAGAGAAGAACTGTGAAAAGAACGTTGTGCAGGAAGGCTTTCTTCACTTCACGTTGAGTTAAAGCGTGGCGGGTTTTGGCGAAAAAGACGCGAACCATGTGCACACAGCCGACGTTCATCCACAACAAAGCCGTCAGCCACAACCAATGGGTGACCACACCCACAGCCACACACACGTTCTCGCTGCCAGAGCTGCGAAGCCAAGGAATCAACAGGCTGAGGTGGGCAATTGCCAGAGTGAAGCAGAGCCCCATGTTGTTCAAGCCGGGGAGAGAACGAAGCTCGCTGAACAGCGAGTAGGTGAGGAAGGTGGCTGCCAGACACAGCACAGAGATGCTGCTGCACACTATGCTCGTGATCTGTCGGGCCAAGGACACGCCTCGCCCTGGGTGGACCACGGTCACGTTCTCAGGAAACACATCTAAATAGACGTAATGACACATGACTAGCTCCTCCCCCACAAGTCGCAGCTTGCTGGAATAGTCCCTGGCGTCAAAGGACACGGGCTGAAGGTCAGCATCCAGATAGTTTGGAAATCGTATTTCAACTTTCCTTTGAGAAACTTCCACCTCGAACTCATCTTCATGAAAACGGAGATGCTGACAAACCAGAAGGTCAGACAACGGCAGAAACAGGTGCTCAAGACCATCTAAAGGTTCAGTCGGGTTCATTTTGAAAAAGCGAAAGCTGCTTTGGTCAGTATCGCCACCTTTAAGATGAACAAAACCAGCTGCTCCTTCGCCATCTTTAAAAAGACCCGACGTCATATCCAGCGCTCTCAGTGTGACAGTCCACTGACCTAGGTCGACAGTCCAGTTCTTCGCGAAGACCTTTCTCAAGGCTTTGCTTTCAACATCATCACGACCTTCCTTCTGAGAAGCCACGACGTTCACTTCAGCGACAGCAGCAAGGAAAGAAGCAGAGAGCTGATCGGCCTCCCCAATCTCTCGCTCCACTACCCCGACAACGTTGTCTGTGGCGTGGGGCCTCACTTTCCCGTCCGCCATCAACGTGTCCAGACTGGCCCGGTACTTGTGGTAGAAACAAGCCTGGTCTTGTGTAGCTGCCGCTGTGAGTGTTGAAGAGACCTCAGTGGACACCGCCCAGAACACATGCTTTATTGCTTCGTTTAGTACGGCACGATAGTCACAGTCATGCTTCTGCGTGTGTTGGGACTGTGAATCATTTGTCACGGGCACTGAAAGTGGCGTCTGGGAGGAAGTGGGTTCAGTGGTGGAGGGGGTGGTGGTGGTGGCGTCCGAAGGAAGGCGGAGCCTGGTGGTGAGTGCCACAGGCTGCAGCGCCATCTTCAGGCGGTAACCCAAGCCACGGACCCTGTCCACCGCTGTCACGCACTGCTGGCCGGGACCTGCCACCTTCCCTTTGCTGCACTGCAACTTCAGGCACCCTCTCTGGAACAACAAGTAAAGGTACGGTGTGGTGTAAGTTAGGTTCCACTTGATGGAAGAGGTGTACGTTAGGTTCCGTTTCATAGAACAGGTGTAAGATGAGTTCCGTTTCATGGAACATATGTAGCTTCCATTTCATGGAACAGGTGTAAGTTAGCTTCCACTTCATTGAACAGGTGTATGTTAGGTTCCGTTTCATAGCACAGAACAGGTGTTAAATGGGTTCCGTTTCATGGAACATATGTAGCTTCCACATCATAGAACAGGTATAAGCTTCCATTTCGTGGAACAGGTGTACGTTATGTTCCGTTTCATAGAACGGGTGTAAGATGGGTCCCATTTCATGGAACGGGTGTGAGTTAAGCCCCCTTCCATGGAACAGGTGTAAATTAGATTCAAGTTCATGGAACAGGTGAAAGTTTCGTTGCAGTTCATGGAACAGATGTAAATTTCGTTTCATTTCGTGTAACAGGTGTATGTTCCATTTCATGTAAGAGGTGTAGATTCCATTTAATGGAACAGATGTAAGTTACGTTTCAGTTCGCGGAACAGGTGTTAGTTTCGTTCTATTTCATGGAACAGGTGTAAATTAGATTCAAGTTCGTGGAAAGGTGTAAATTAGATAACAGTGCATGGAGCAGGTGTAAATTAGGTTTCAGTTCATGGAACAGGCGTACCTTTCCTTCCAGTTCGAAGAAGAGGTTTATGTTTCTTTTTATGGAACATATTATGTAGTTTCCATTTCATGGAACTGATGTAAGTTAGGTTCCAGTTCATGGAACAGGTGTAGGTAGGTTCCATTTCATGGAATATATGTAGCTTGTGTAAGTTAAGTTCCATATCATGGAAAGGTAGGTCCTGTTCCATGGAACAGGTACAGACCCCGGTTGGAAACGTGACCTACAATTTCCATTGCTGCCCCCTCCACGTCCCCTACACCCTCTCCGTTCCCTTGTATCTGTTCCCCACTTCTTTTCCCTGAACCTCAATGGAGAATCCCTCAGAGCATTGGTTTGGAATAGTTCTCTCCCTTGTCCCTTTCCCCAAAAAGAATCCCTCAGAGCATTGCTTTGGAATAGTTCTCTCTCTTGTCCCTTTTCCAAAACAGAATCCATCTGAGCATTGGTTTGAAATAGTTCTTTCCCATGTCCAATTCTCAAAGGAAAATCCCTCTAAGCATTGGTTTGAAATAGTTCTTTCCCATGCCTAATTCTAAAGGGAAAATCCCTCTGAGCATTGGTTTGGAATAGTTCTTTCCCATGTCCAATTCTAAAGGGAAAATCCCTCTGAGCATTGGTTTGGAATAGTTCTTTCCCATGTCCAATTCTAAAGGGAAAATCCCTCTGAGCATTGGTTTGGAATAGTTCTTTCCCATGTCCAGTTCTCAAGGGAAAAATCCCTCTGAGCATTGGTTTAAAATAGCTTTCAGCTTACAACAAGAAGACCTAAAGCACTAGGATGCATAGAATTGATGTTTGTCAATTTTGTTTTTACAACAAAACTTTGTTGTTGCTTTTTTTTTTTTTTTTTAATATAGAGAGATAAACTGTGGGAGATGTCGTTTGTGATGGTTGGTGGCGGAGGCGAAGTAGATAAAACTGCGCCAGTGACTGGTTTGATATAGCGCTTTAAAAGCAAGATACGCCCCCTCCCCTCATCCACCCCCACACCCTCTGCTTCCTTTTCATCATCTCCCTAACCCCTCACCCCCCATCCATATATCTAATGAATTCGGGTGCCTTTTGGCATATCCCCTCTTCCCCTCCCCCCACCCCCTTGTTCTTCCCTACGCTTCCCCATGACCAGTCTCTCCCACCACCACCACCACCACCCCTTTTTTTTTGCTGCCCCATCATCTGCACCGTTTCAGTGGCATTACTCCCACGCCGCTCATTTAGATTCCCCCATACACAGCCACACCCGGGTTCGTCCGTCGCAGTTCCAGCGTCGGCAGTCCACAGGGAATCATCGATATTAGGTCGTCAGGAGGCCACACACCAGAGGAGACCCTGCACTGCTGCTGAGTCACTTTTCTTTTTGTTGCTTTTGAACAACATTAATAATTCAATACTTTGAATAGCATCCTTTGTTAATCCAAACTCATCCCCTAAAAATCAGTCTAAAAAAGATAATGACATGTAGATGCTTCGGAATGCAGCAGGTTTTACCGTGAAATGTTTATTCAGGAATGTGCTTTATCAAACATATGAGCAGTGACTTAAGAGTACATCACAAACACAAACAATCACAGCCATACATCTAGATGCAATAATCACAACAACAGGCACAAAATAACTACAATTAAACATAGACATTACAATGTATATATGTGTGTATATAGACATAGATATGTATGTATATAGACATAGATGATGTAACGTATGCATGCATATATGTATGTATGTATGTGATTAAACATAGACATTTGGTCATCCACTACAGCCAAAGTCTCTTGTCATGACGGCTCTCTTGCGTTCCACCAGACTCCGACTTCCTAAGCAAAAGTTTGAGACTACCCCAGTGAACTGACAAACGCTTCCCGAACAGGTCTCTGTCTCTCTCTGTCTCTGTCTCTCTCTCTCTCTCACACACACACACCCACACATACACACACACTCTCTCTCTCTCTCTCTCTCTCTCTCTCTCAGCACGACCCGTTCTTATCGGGTCATATGGTCTATACAATAAAATTCTTGTGTTCTTGCGTTGCGTTCTCTCTCTCTCTCTTTGACTGCTCCAGAGAGAGAGAGACAGAGACAGAGAGAGGGACGGGGTCAAATGAACAAAGTAAAAAGGAACTGACCGAGGGGTGTTTCCACTGAGCCTTGGGACAGTCCTCAGCCCTGATGGTGGTGACCGATTTGGTGACTTCACCATGGAGACCCTTGACCAGATCGGTGTGCGTCACAACACTGGTTTCACTGGTGTATGTCATAGTTGACCTGGCAGGAAGGGGTCAGCCGGTAGGGCACCTCGTTGCACATGGCACAGAACACATTGCTGTACACCTTGTCCAGCACATACATAACAGCCTCACTGGACCACTCCGATTCCTCGCACGCCTTGCGCACGTGCTCCTCGTCCTTGGCCCATTCGCCCGTCACGTTGCACGTGGAGATGGCGTCAGCGGAGAGGAGAAAAGCTCTGGTGGGGTTGCAGTTGTGCCCCTTGCCGGAGGGGGCGGGGCCTGGTGTGCAGACGTCAGGCAACAGCACTGCACGGGCATCATACTGCGTGTCGTTGAGGACGTCGTACAGGTACTGGTTGTGCCGACAGGTCATCCTCCACTCCGCCAGAAGGGCGGAAGGGGCACGGCGGCAGTGCGCGCAGTGGAGGTTGGCGTATGTGACGCTCGTGTCCAACGCTGTCACGGGTAACACCGTGTCCGGGGTTCTCGGGTAGGAGTCTGGTGATTCGCACATTGCTCGTGTTAGATTGTGCGGGTAACGTGGGTGACAGGTGACGACATGAAACAGCCAGCTACCACCCAGCATCTTGCAGATGGCCCCCCCGTCAAAGGTGGGGGTTTGGGGTGGTCTAGCTTCCGGGTCCAACGGACGGCAGCACGTGCCGTATAGGTGACAGTACGTGTCGCAGCTGCAAGGCATACACTGCAGGCAACGGCTTCCCACAAAGCTGACTTTCTTCGTGCCGTTGCACCTGTCTGTACACACTCTGGCATGCAGCTGTCGTGCTGTCTCTCTGGTAGGGTTCCAGACGAGTGCACGTTCATAGTGTACAGGTATGAAAATCGGGTCAACACTTGTTTCATTTCCTTCAGACAGGTCAATGTGTGCACCTCCGACATTGTCGATCACTGAAGAGTTCTGGCATTTCGCTTGAAGGCTAAGACTGATAATCAGTGCTAACCAAGTGATTCGCATTTCTGATAAAAGTTCGAGCCCTTACGTCGGGGTACTTCTTTCCAGTGCTGACAACACCCAGTGAAGACAGCAGCTGTTATAAGTTGGGCAGTTACAAGACTGTTGTCCGGCTCCGATATGCTGATTTGGGAGGAAAAATAGAGATGATGACCATGTGCAGAGACCCAGGCTCGAACACACAACTGACAGACCTGGGGGAAGCAAGTGAACAGTTCTTCTGTGCAGCACCCCAACAACTTTTCATGGAGCTGAAGAAGAAGAAGAAGAGCCTGCAAGGACGGGGGAAGCAAGTGAACAGTTCTTCTGTGCAGCACCCCAACAACTTTTCATGGAGCTGAAGAAGAAGAAGAAGAGCCTGCAAGGACGGGGGAAGCAAGTGAACAGTTCTTCTGTGCAGCACCCCAACAACTTTTCATGGAGCTGAAGAAGAAGAAGAAGAGCCTGCAAGGACGGGGGAAGCAAGTGAACAGTTCTTCTGTGCAGCACCCCAACAACTTTTCATGGAGCTGAAGAAGAAGAAGAAGAGCCTGCAAGGACGGGGGAAGCAAGTGAACAGTTCTTCTGTGCAGCACCCCAACAACTTTTCATGGAGCTGAAGAAGAAGAAGAAGAGCCTGCAAGGACGGGGGAAGCAAGTGAACAGTTCTTCTGTGCAGCACCCCAACAACTTTTCATGGAGCTGAAGAAGAAGAAGAAGAGCCTGCAAGGACGGGGGAAGCAAGTGAACAGTTCTTCTGTGCAGCACCCCAACAACTTTTCATGGAGCTGAAGAAGAAGAAGAAGAGCCTGCAAGGACGGGGGAAGCAAGTGAACAGTTCTTCTGTGCAGCACCCCAACAACTTTTCATGGAGCTGAAGAAGAAGAAGAAGAGCCTGCAAGGACGGGGGAAGCAAGTGAACAGTTCTTCTGTGCAGCACCCCAACAACTTTTCATGGAGCTGAAGAAGAAGAAGAAGAGCCTGCAAGGACGGGGGAAGCAAGTGAACAGTTCTTCTGTGCAGCACCCCAACAACTTTTCATGGAGCTGAAGAAGAAGAAGAAGAGCCTGCAAGGACGGGGGAAGCAAGTGAACAGTTCTTCTGTGCAGCACCCCAACAACTTTTCATGGAGCTGAAGAAGAAGAAGAAGAGCCTGCAAGGACGGGGGAAGCAAGTGAACAGTTCTTCTGTGCAGCACCCCAACAACTTTTCATGGAGCTGAAGAAGAAGAAGAAGAAGAGCCTGCAAGGACGGGGGAAGCAAGTGAACAGTTCTTCTGTGCAGCACCCCAACAACTTTTCATGGAGCTGAACAAGAAGAAGAAGAGCCTGCAAGGACGGGGGAAGCAAGTGAACAGTTCTTCTGTGCAGCACCCCAACAACTTTTCATGGAGCTGAAGAAGAAGAAGAAGAGCCTGCAAGGACGGGGGAAGCAAGTGAACAGTTCTTCTGTGCAGCACCCCAACAACTTTTCATGGAGCTGAACAAGAAGAAGAAGAGCCTGCAAGGACGGGGGAAGCAAGTGAACAGTTCTTCTGTGCAGCACCCCAACAACTTTTCATGGAGCTGAAGAAGAAGAAGAAGAGCCTGCAAGGACGGGTGTCGGATTATTGCTGTCTTTTTATGCAGATACCCGTCAGCAGCACCAGACGCTGTTTGCCAGCAGAGCAGAAGGTTGATCCCAACGCCGACTGTCCTAAAAATCCTCTTGGCTAAGAAAGAGAGCATGTAACTGGGGCAAGACACTCTCCACTACAACCAAATTCTAGCCCAGATCTACGGGGTAAAAACGATCATACACGTAAAAGCCCGTTCGTGTACATACGAGTGAACGTGGGAGTTGCAGCCCACGAACGAATAACAAGAAGAAGAAACTCTAGCCCAGATAAGCAGGACAGCAGTTGCCTCTTCTGCTATTTGAATGGTCTTGGTCGGACACGACAGACTATCAATCAAAGGAGATTGAAACTGCAGGGGCTGGCCAGCGGAGTGGAGCGAGGGATGACTGGCAGCAGTTTTATAGGTGTGTGTGTGGAGGGGGTAGGCGTGGAAGGGGGGACAGGGTGGGTGGGTGGGGGGACTGGGGGGGGTGGGGGGGGGGGGGCACGGACTATAATAAAGCCCGTGGGCAGGAACAGGAACAACTGACGCGTGTCGCGTGACTACTAACGCCAACGAACAATCACTGGCACCGTCACCCCAACCCATAGAACCCATACTACGATCTCCGCTAACTTCATTTCCATCCAGCCACTCCCTCACCGATCACTTT
>NC_134884.1:3993377-3998377 GCF_041734735.1 Babylonia areolata
TGGCATCAGTCAGTCCAACATTCATAAAGTATGAAGCAGCATTGGACGGCCCCCTGAGGGAAAACTTGTCACAACCGACCATTTTGCTCCTTTCATTTGTTCCGTCAGTCCGTGAAAAACAAAAAAAACAACAACAACAAAACCATGGGAAGGGCAATGAATCACCAGCACGCGCAGTACCACTGATGGACAAACAACACAGTTTATCATCACTCAGGCCTCAGGGAACGGGCCATGAAAATGTCAGTGAAAGAGCTTTGTGTCCCTGATTGCCTCTGTCCTTTCTGTTCATTGCCGGCCATGAGCCATATTCAAGACAAAATTCATTTTGCCTTCAGGCAAGTTATCTTTGACATGGTTGGGACCCGTGGGTACAGTTTATCTTGAACGATAAGTTATCTTCGTATTCAAGACACAGGCAGTTCGCTCAGACAGTTTTTTCAGTTTTCAGTAGCTCAAGGAGGCGTCACTGTGTTCGGACGAATCCATATACGCTACACCACATCTGCCAAGCAGATGCCTGACCAGCAGCGTAACCCAACGCACTTAGTCAGGCCTTGAGAGAGAAAAAAAAAGAAAAAAAGACAGCTAACCCATTGTCTTTTTTTTTTTTTTTTTTTTTTTTTTTAAATCTCAACATTACCCTCTGCACATGCTCTCAGTTTCACTTCTCATCGCACCACAGCTCAGAACATTGTCGAGGGAGTTCGCAAAACACGTGCTATCAGTAAAGCACGCCTGTTTTCCCTTTAAAAAAAAAGAAAGAAAAATGCTGCAAAAGGATCCACCATATTTACATCTGCTTCGTGAGCAGTTACCCTTGGCAGGTAGTAAGGGTAAATTGCCTTTGTAGACATGCGGGTAGACTCTTGTGTTCATGAATACTGGATATTGCTTACCCTCGGGCAGTTTGCCTTGCTTCAGGCAGATTACCCGCAGGTACACATTTACCATCAGCGCACGATGTTCTCTTGAATACGGCCCCAGGTGTACTAAAATCCGGCATCTCTTCCCCATAAACCCAAAGACAAACAAACCTTTAACTTTAGAATTCATGAAACGTGAAACAAGTTTCAGTTTCAATTTCTCAAGGAGACCGCATCAGTGCGTTCGGACAAATCCACATACGCTACACCACATCTGCTAGGCAGATGCCTGACAGCAGCATAACACAACGTGCTTGTCAGGCCTTGAGTGCATGCTTATAATATTCGTGTACCTGTCAGAGTGAATTTCTTTTTACTGCTTTTTTTTTTTTTTTTGCACTCTCCGTTGCCATGGGTTCTTTTTCAGTGCGCCAAGTGCGTGCTGCACACAGGACCTTGGTTTATCGTCTCATCCGAAAGACCGACAAAAGACGCTCAGCTTGATTTTCCAGTCAAACTTGGGAGAAAGGGCGAGAGCCGCAGGATTCGAACCCACACCCTCACGGACTCTCTGTATTGGCAGCTGAGCGTCTTAACCATTCTGCCACTTTCCTCTCATCAATGAAACAAAGTAAATGTATGATTTGATTATTGAATTATTTGATAAAAGATAACTAGATGAAGAATAAACGAATCAATTTTGCAACACCAATCTGAAATGTCAGCAACGCAAGGAGCAGGAGTTAGTCCACTGACCTGCACATGAGCAGCTCAAGCAACACCCCTGTCCACACGGCACCGCCACAGGCACTTCAAAGCTAGGGTTGCAACTTATAGTGAACTACGGACCCACCCAGTGGTCATCTCCGCTTGTGAGGAGAAACACCACAACCACCACCAATGAAGCACTGTAAAATATATACATTATAGAGGAGTGATTGCCTAGAGGTAACGCATCCGCCTAGGACGTGAGCCGAGACGGAATCTGAGCCGGCGTGCTGGTTCGAATCACGGCTCAGCCACCGATATTTTCTCCCCCTCCACTAGACCTTCAGTGGTGGTGTGGACGCTAGTCATTCGGATGAGACGACGGATAAACCGATAGAGGTCAGTTCCCGGCGTGTGCAGCATGCACTTAGCGCACGTCAAAAGAACCCACGGCAACAATTAAAAGGGTTGTTCCTGGCAAAATTCTGTAGAAAAATCCATTTCCATAGGAAAAACAAATACAACTGCAAGCAGGAAAAATTACAAAAAATGGGTGAAGCTGTAGTATAGCGAGGCGCTCTCCCTGGGGAGAGCAGCCCGAATTTCACAGAGAAATCTGTTGTGATAAAAAAGAAATACAAAATACAAATACAAAATACAATATGAGCGCCCGCCCCCTCCATGCACAAATGGATGGTCGCTGGCTGGATACTGTACCCTTTGTGGGATGCATGCGCGTCATTTATCTCAATACCAGCCAGATGCAACACTCTTTTGAAGGCCAGACAAGTTTCTGGAGAAGGCCCACGGGACAAAACCCTGGTAGCGCGATAGCTCGACATAGCAACATGATACTGCCCCCTTTTCTAAAAATGTTCCCCTCCTGACCCGGAAACGTTTCAACACTTCCGTAATAATTCCCGTCTTGAGTCTCGCACTGACTGAGCTTGTTGGTGAGTGGAAATTTGTATCGACTTTTTTTCTTTTCTTCAGAATCCTTTATCTTATTTCTGTTGTAGCATGTTGGCACTGCGCTCAAGCACTTGGCGTAGTTGAAATGTGCATGCATCGATGGCGGCGGCTCTTGCCTTGCCATCCTGTTTTGGTTATGGAATGGATGAAGCGCGCGCTGCGTTCGCAGTGACAATGTTTGCTTATCATGGGCCAAGGCCCAATTAGGTCATGTCAGTAGAGCGAATCGGATGGATAAACCTCCATCTCCCCACGTCCCCAGCCCTTCCCTCTTTCTTGCACACTTGCTCGCTCATTTGTCAGTGGGTTTGTCTTTTCGAGTGGCGGGGGTTGCAGTGAGAAAAAGAAAAAAGAAAAAAAAAGCGATGTTTCCAGAAATGGGACCCACTGTAAATTTGTTGACTCTTACATTGCCGGTGGGTAGGGTGAGACTGAGACTGAGGAAGTTGTCTCTGTATGATTCACTGTAAGTTAAGTTAATGTGTGTGTGGAAGTTTACTGTTTAGTTTAATGTGTGTGTGGACGTGTGCATGCAAGCACACTCACAAGCATTGTGCATGTTTCCTTACCTGTTACGGCCAGCCTCAGTTTTGCAAATGTTTAGATTGGAAAGTTGTATAGCTAAAAATCAGATCAATTAACCTGAGGCCTCAAGCAGGAGTCATCTAGCAAGGCTTATTATCACTTATAAAATCTAGTTATGTAACTATAAATAAGATTTGGAAGGTATTGGTCAGTTAATTCACATTGAAAAACATAACTGAACAAGCTTACTTCATTCATTGATGAGCAAAGGTAGAGCACTCCTGAATTAGAATAGACATTGTTCAGTGAAGTTTGTTCTGAATGTAGTGAAAAACAAGTATTTTGTAACATCTGGCCATGAATAAATTGTCAGTTCAACAGTTAAGTGTGGATGGATTACTGGATTCATGGGACTGTTACATAGTATATATTCTGAAAGTGATTAAAACATCTGTCATTATCGACATAATGAAATAATTACTATAAATATAATCGGCATCAAAAGCTGATGACTGATAATAGTTAGACCTGCTTAAACAGCATCAGAGGCACTGAAGATATAATCAGCATCAAAAGCTGATAAGCGACATATATATATATATATATATATATATATATATATATATAAATATTATATATATATATATATATATATATATATATAAAACAGTTAGCATCAAAAGCTGATGACTGACAATAGTTACTAAGTTAGACCTACTTAAACTGCATTAATTAGAGGTATTGAATATATATGTATATATGTATGAATATATGTATGTATATCTATTATATGCAAATTAATTATTGCTGGATTATTAAACCCCAAGTAGGCTCTTACCTATAAGGGACTTGTGTGCTGTTCAGGCTAAAAATAACAAATGGGATGACTGAGACTACACTGCAGGGATGAAGGGTTATCCACTTCATGGATTCATTTTTGGGAGTGTCACTGTCACTCTCTCAATGACCAACACTGTAAAAGAGGAGAGTGTTGCTCTCTTAATGACCAGCACTGTGTCTGCGGGACCTGTGAGCCAGTTCATGACAGATCACTAAAAGAAGTGCTCATTGACTGATAGAGTATAGCAGTCACTCAGCCTTGTCACTACATCAGCATGTAGACATTAGAATGCAGACAACTCCCAAACATCTATAATGACACTTGACACATTCACAAAACATTATTTTAAGAATTCCCCAAAAGCCTTACCAACACTACACTGCAGACCAAACCTCAGATATGATGCAGCTTGAGTTTAGTTGGTCTAATTTATTGAGCTCTTTATCTGTGACTTAATTATTATGACACACTTGACACCTAACGTTTAACAGATAGACTGTATTTTTTGACTGGCACCGAGTAAGGATTATGCTGCTTTATCATTTCAAAAGAACACTGTCAGTTGCATCGTTAAATCTGAATTCTTCCTGAATAGTTGTTTTGTAGTAATTTTGTACATTGCCAGTAGTTGCTTTATAGTACACCACCAAGGCCCTGAATTCACCAAGTATCTGCTTCTTCTTCTTTCCGTTACACGACCAACATCAACTTGCCGATGACTCTATCGTGGTTCATGCATGCTGGGTATTTTCATGTCTCCATAACCCACCGAACACTGACATGGGTTACAGGATCTTTAACGTGCGTGTTTGATCTTCTGTGTGCGTGTACACACGAAGGAGGTTCAGGCACTAGCAGGTCTGCACATAGGTTGACCTGGGAGATCAGAAAAATCTCCACCCTTTACCCACCAGGCGCCGTTTCTGTGATTCAAACCTTGGACCCTCAGATTGAAAGTCCAGTGCTTAAGCCACTTGGCTATTGCACCTGTGCTTTATGTTTTTTGTTTTTTTTTCAAAATTGTTTTGTTTTTTAAGATGCAAAACTTTCATTAAACTCAAAGTCTGAATTCGCGTTTGTAATCTTCA
>NC_134884.1:4003377-4008377 GCF_041734735.1 Babylonia areolata
GTTAAGGAAACAAGAACGTACCCAGCATGCACACCCCCGAAAACAGAGTATGGCTGTCTACATGGCGGGGTAAAAACGGTCATACACGTAAAAGCCCATTCGTGTGCATACGTGTGAACGCAGAAGAAGAAGAATGAATGAATGAATCTTGATTTTCCAACGGTGAAGATATTAGCACTTTGGCCGACTTACACATCTGCCATTGTTCTAAGAGACACACAAACATTATATGCATATAAAATGTTGTTATAAATACTAAATGTATGTATAATGTAGAAGTATAACACAGCATCATACAGAGACACAACATCACTCACATCTTTATGAAACGGAAGCGAGTAACACACTACACACACACACACACACACACAGAGTGAGAGTGAGATAGAGAGATGTGTACATAGACAATTGAAGGAATATTTAGAACATGATATATTTTTGTAGTAGAAGATGTCATGTAAGGTCAGAAAGATGACGTAAAAAATCACCTGTTATAAGTGTAGTTTGTGACCAAGCTGCTGGGTGGCAGCGAAAATTCAGATTTTTGTTTTTTTGTTTAACAAAATAGGTGTTTGTTTTATTATATATATATATATATATATATATATATATATATATATATATATATATGCAACATTTGTGCACACCTCCTATGAATGTGTTTAGGGGCTGGGTTGCTATTCCTCCACCACCCCACCCCCTACAGACAGGCTCTTGTCTCTCATTACAGAAGCAGGAAAGTCGAAGAGAGGGAGAGAAACACCCAACTTCAGCACCAGCACAATACAAGTTTGCAGCCATGCATATATCTATATATATATATATATATATATATATATAATATACAGTATTTGTGCACACCTCTCCTGGATGTGTTTGTGTAGGGGCTGGGTTACTCATTCCTGACAGGGAAGGGGGATGAGGGGGTGGGGGGAGGGGGTGGGTGGCGGGGGACTGTGAGTGCATCAGGGTAGGCTGGTCTCAGCGCTATCAAAATGTTGGCTGTCTGTCTGTCTGCCTGTAAATGTAGCATTGCTGCAGTTGACACAAACAGTGCTGCTGTTCCCCCCCCCCCCTACCCCGCATGCACCACGTTTCGCCTTTTCATGCGCATCACCTGCGTGCGTTTTGCCTACAGTCTGTGGTGAAAGTCCGTCTTGCCAACGCCTTGAGCACCGGACTATGCGGGAATGATACGCACCAAAATACCAATTTGATTGGTTTCAAGACTCCCAACATCAACACCTGCTGAATTTTTTAAGGATAGCGAGCTTGGCAAACAATGGCCTGCTTTCATATTATCCTCGAAAAAGAGAAGAGTTAATTAGTCAGCGAAATACAGAAGGGGGGGGGAACAGATTTAAACATTCAGCATCTGTTTTCGATCAGGGACCAAACGCTAAGCACTTTAGAAGCACAGAGTCGTTTGCACCACAGCCTGCCATGCTGCCTGCCTTGGGTGTATATATATATATATATATATATATATATATATATATATATATATATATATATATATATATATATGATAGTCAGTTGTGTCCGACTATGACCATCAGAACAGCAGAGGAGGCAACTGCTGTTCCGACTATTTGGGCGAGAATTTGATTACAGTGGAGAGTGTCTTGCCCAAGTACATCCCCACTCTCTTGGCCATGAGGGTTTTAGGACAGCCGGCGTTGGGATGGTTCCCAAAGGCCAACTAGCCCCCACAAGGCTGCAGCACTAAGAGCCAGTGCAATTTTGCCTCCTAGTTTGAGAGTCATAGTCCTTCGCAAAAAGACAAAGCTGTAAATGGTTTCCCATTGACTGGAAAAACCATTGATAATACAGCTCTCACTTTGCTGTTGGCCCAAATGTAAACTTATGTCAATCTGTGATATAAGCCAAGTGTTGGGCTTGGGTAGAGCCAGCTGAGCTGCATTGAGGTGCCCCGTACCCCTTGCCTCTCCCGCTCACCCACTCGCATGCAGAGCTTCATCAAACAGTCATTATACTCGATCCGTGCTGCCCTGCACTTGTTGAACTGGGAACACAAGGATTTGGAGACAGCATTCATCATGTCCTGCCTTTGTGTACAAGTCTCTCTCTTTCTCTGTCTGTCTGTCTGTCTGTCTGTCTCTTCCCCATCTCACCCTCTCTCTCTTCATCTTCCTCTCTCTTCCTCTCTCTCTAATTAGAATCCGGGTCAGTGTCAGTGTATCTACCCTAATTACGCTTTAGGTGGTGTTCACTGTCTAGTGTATTATCATTGTTATTATTGTTTGTTTGTTTGTTTAGTCTTGTTTTGTTTTGTTTTGCTATTCAACTTTTCTTTATCATGTGAAATACTGCGTGTATCTTTCGCCATTGCGTTTGTCGATTGTATGTCATGTGGTCTGTCTGTCCTCTATACTTCACTGCCTGCATTGTTTTGTGTGTATGCACTAAGTGTGCATACATGTTTTCTTCAGTTTAACGTCTATTCACTATAAGTGTTTTTAGACGGAAAGGAGTAAAGTAGCGTATAAAGGAAAGGGAATGCATGTGAATATTAGTGTAAAAAAAAAAAAAGAAAGAAAAAAGTTCATGTTATGTATCAGAGGAAAAGTATATTATAAGAAAAAGTCTAAAGAGGTTGTGGTGTGTGTTGAATGAGTTGTCATGGGAAGGAGAATATGTACATGCATATCAACAAGTATTAACCTACAACAATGTAAATATAAATAACACTATTAAATATTATACATCAAAGGAGGATACCAACTGGACTGGAGTTTAAAATTTCTGAAAACATTCTAAGCAATGAATAATCATTCAAAATGTGTGTGTGCGTGTGTGTTTGTATGGGTATGTATGCATCTCTCTCTCTCTCCTCTCCCTCTCTCTCTCCCACTCTCTCTCTCGCCCTTTCTCTCTCTCCCCCCTCTCTCCCTCTCTATCCCCCTCCTCCCTCTCTATGCCCCCCTCCCTCTCTCTCTCCTCTCTTTCTCCGTGTTTGTCAATGCATCAGTGCTACTGCTATGGTTAAAATGTGAACGAGCAAATGTGCCTCCGAGTCTTGTATGCATGCATGCAAATGAAGAGAGAGAGAGAGAATGAATGGACAGACAATTTATTTGATATAAGCCTGGCTAAGGTCATTGCCTCCATTTGTTTTTTTGTTTTTTTCTGTCTTGGAGTGGCCATATTTACTTGTTCATATGTTTTTTGTATGTTGACAATATCCATAACACTGTATAAAGTATTGTTTACTTTTGTTTAACCCCTTCAAATGGGGTGATGGCCCAAGTTATATTGAATAATCTGTGTGTGTGTGTGTGTGTGTGAGAGAGAGGGAGAGAGAGAGAGAGTCGAGGGAGAGTTGGCTGGTCAGTTAACTCTCTCCATACGAACGGCGAAAGAGACGACGTTAACAGCGTTTCACCCCAGTTACCACCATCAAAATATTGCAAGTGGAAGGCTCTTATACTGAAGAGGTGAATGTTGACAAAGAACACCACAATTCTGACGACGGAAGCTAAAGGTTGGGTCATTGAGACACCCACTGGACATCCGAGGGGTCTGTGTAGAGGAGAAGAGAGGACTGGCCGTACTGAGTGAGTTAAACTGCAAGAGTGGTGTGACCAGAAAAGAAGAGGGGTGGTATGGAGGCGGAGGTTGAGACTTTACCCACTGACCTGACCTTCCTGGGTCTAGTTTTTCCTGTTTTTTGTCTTCTCTCTTCTCCCTTTGTTGTGAGGTGGTGGGATGGGTGATGGAGGGGGAAGGGGGGGAGAGAGGGGGACATGATCCCTTGTCTTCTTCTTCTTCTTCTTCTGTGTTCGTGGGCTTCAACTCCCACGTTCACTCGTATATACGCGAGTGGGCTTTTACGTGTATGACCGTTTTTACCCCGCCATGTAGGCAGCCATACTCCGTTTTCGGGGGTGTGCATGCTGGGTATATTCTTGTTTCCATAACCCACCGAACGCTGACATGGATTACAGGATCTTTAACGTGCGTATTTGATCTTATGCTTGCGCATACACACGAAGGGGGTTCAGGCACTAGCAGGTCTGCACATATGTTGACCTGGGAGATCATAAAAATCTCCACCCTTTACCCACCAGGCGCCGTCACCGTGATTCGAACCCGAGACCCTCAGATCGTAAGTCCAACGCTTTAACCATTCGGCTATGGCGCCCGTCAGATCCCTTGTCAACAAGATTCATTTCTTTCCTTAAGTTGTTAACATTGCAGTTACAACGTCAACCATTTTTTGGAGTACGACTAACCAACAGGTTTACTTTGAATTTTGATATTTTGATTTGTTTTGTCAGTAATCAATACCATCCATATGCACAAGTCTCTTAATTGAGCAAGGGCGGTGTTTTATCTTAAGAATTTTAATAAAAATTTAAAAAGTTGGATGTGGTGAAGGGGGGGGGGGGGGGGGGGGGGACATAAAACAGAAGAAAGTCTGTAACAATTTTGGAATACATCTTCATTTTTTGAATGTGCATCCCATCACCCCCTCTGTCTTCTTTGTAATTAGAAAAGCACAGTGATTTATTTCCATTGAGTAAATCATAGGAGGTAAAAAAAAAAGAAAAGATAAAGGGACAATCTGTGAAAAAAACAAAAAAACAACTGTTTCTGACACTTAAAAGGCTAGGTTTTCTGATCATATCACCCAGATTTCTTGCATCTGAGGATTTTTAAGTTAAAAAAAAATGAACAAACAATAAACACACACTCGGCAGGAGAAAATATCTGCTTATGGTTATGTTGACTGATATTTCTTTGTTATGGATACTTATCTCGCGTTTATCCTCGGATAGAAACCAAGCTGTAATAGTCGATGTGTTTCGCAAGCACTCCTAACCAAGCTGTAACAGTCGATGTGTTTCGCAAGCACTCCTAACCAAGCTGTAACAGTCGATGTGTTTCGCAAGCACTCCTAACCAAGCTGTAACAGTCGATGTGTTTCGCAAGCACTCCTAACCAAGCTGTAACAGTCGATGTGTTTCGCAAGCACT